>NW_016690452.1:2295-4028 GCF_001604755.1 Lepidothrix coronata | reverse complement strand
AAAAAATTTTGCATATAGATTTCATAGGGTTTCAAAATGCAAATATAACTTTTCTTATAAATAACTTTTCTTGAAAATAAAGGGCTTGAAAATGTGACAAAAGGTGATGGATATGAAGGAAATAGAAACAGCTCTGTATTTGGAGTGTTTTTTCTGCCCGCTCTCACTGTTGTCACACACCAAGTCTGGGATCTCGGCTGGAACTGAAATCGCTGCTGCCACCTGGTGATGAACGTGAGGTACTGTGCATGTTTAACGACACGCTGGTGCCACCTGCGCACTGAGAGCGACACTGCATATTAAAAAAAAAGCCCAAATAAAAAGACGCTCAGACACTAACCCTACCGCAACCCGCGCATGCGCAGTTGCTTGCGATGAAGCAACCAATCGTGGTAAGCTCTGGCAACATGGCGGCAAAAACTCGCGCATGCGCGGTGTCGTTACTGTTGGCTAGACGTATGCAAACAGAGGCACACGTTTTTACTATAAAGTGAGTTACTGAGATTACGGGTTGTTCTTTCAGTTACTCTTTCAGCTCCACTGGCTGAGCGAGCGGGAGGAGCAGCAGTGGCACGAGGGCCGGAGCTGTTGCGTGGGTCTGGGAGCCCAGATTCTCATCCCGGTACAGCCTGTCCTGCAGCCTTTCGGGGGGATGTCCCTGCAGCAGCGCGCCGGGGAAGGGAGGAGAAATCTCCTGGCGCTGCTAGGGTGCAGGAACGGAGGAGAGCCTGAGTGGGAGGCGAGGCGCCATCCTTGGGTACGCTGCCCTTGTGCCACGGGGCGGCCGCTGGCCTCTGGGACAGGAGCGGGGGGGAAGGGATTTCAACCTTTTGGGGGGGTTGTCTAGCAGAGCCCTCTTTTTTGAGGGGTAAAGTACATATGCCAGCGGTATTATTAAAGCAACGTGCTGCTGTCCAGGGCAGTTTAACTTGTTCTGTGGAACGTGCTGGGAGCAAGTGCCAGGTAACCGCGGGGAAGTCGTGGTGAAGTCCGAGGGCTCTTGCTCTCAGGGCCTGGGGGTGGGCGGGGTCTCTCTGGGGAGCTCTAGCGGTTCATAATGGTTAATTTGTTTAGCTGTTGTCTGAAGAGTAATGTATTAAATCTGTTCAAGTTTCTATTGGTATGCTGTGAAAAATTGGTATTCTTTTGCCCATGGGACTTTGGCCAGACTTCTGAAGAGGTAAAATAAGCACTTAGATTGCTCCAGATACGTAATTTCTTCAGCTGAGGAACGAATACGTGAATTTCTTCAGTTGAGGAAGAAACTGAAGCGGGAGCAGAATGCCAGGCTGCAGCAACAGAGGGAGTGTTCGAAGGAGCGCAGCTTGGAGGTGGCAGTGCTGGAGAGGCGTGTTAGTGAGTTGCCAGAGCGCCTGGGGAAGAGAAAGGCAGCTCTGCCACAGGAAGAGAATGTACCGGTAAGTGCGGGAGATGTCCTAACAACAGCATGAATTTTGTTGCCTGGACAGTCCGAAGTAAAAACTTGTTTGTGGGGAAGGCGGGCTGTTCAGATGCTGGACCTGTTGTCTTGATCCATCTGTAGTGGAAGGATTGTAGTATTAAAGTCCTTTACATGGGACGTCAGTGTTAACCTAGGGGCCTCTGGTGGTCTAGTGGTTAGGGTGCAGGACTCTCACCGCTGCGACCCGGGTTCGATTCCCGGCCCCCCGGGCAGATGGAGCTCGTCAGCCCTGTAAGGCAATCCATCTAAGAGAAGGTCACTCTAAACAAAA
>NW_016690452.1:0-1897 GCF_001604755.1 Lepidothrix coronata | reverse complement strand
CGGGTTTATAATTCTTAAAGTTTTTTCAAAAAAGCTTCTTTAACACTGGGGTATCATTTGCTACTTTTTTTCTCCTTTGTGACTTCTGTTTCAAGCTCTGATGGACAGATACTGCGGTATAAAATTCTTGATGTTTTCGTCTTTTTTTTTCTCCCCAAAGGTTTCTTCAGATGGGAATTCCCCACAGCCAGTGGCTTCTGCTCCGGTCGAGTGGCAGCAGTAGGTCCTTCTATCCAGTCCTCTGCTATGCCATGTATTGCTTCCAGACCTGAACTTTGGGTGAAAGCAGCATTCTCAGGTGGGACACGAGCCTCGCCGGGCAGGGGAGGGTCTGCTAAAATCACAAACTCTGCCCAGCGTGGGAGATGGGAACTGTTCACAAGCTAAAGGTCCTGCAGGTAAGAGCTTACAATTAATAGTTCTTATACGGATGTGTTTTGGTTCACTTCACAGCTCTGTTTTGGTGTTTTGGGTTTTTTTTCTATTTGTTTTTAAAGCAAAGACTTATTTGCAATGTGGGTCTCACTACTTGCAATCATTTTTTTCTCTGCCAGTGAATACGTTTGATAAGCACTGAGGTTCTACGATTCAGTTGTTCTAAATTAAGGAATTCTCTTAGTGAGCAATTTGAGTTGTTAGACAGCGCAGACTGCAGAAGCATTTTTCGGTAAACGGATTGTTTTTTAGTTTATTTTAAAGCTCTCCTAAAAACTCTACACCGGCGTGTGTTCGCTGGACCTGCCAGGGGGCTGCAGGGAGAAGCAGCTGGGGGGGGTTTGCTCTCTGCCCCTTTCCCACCTTCCCCTCAATTCCCTGGGACTCCAGGGAATCCCAGCTCCCCTTGGCTTTTCTGGGGGCCTCACAGAAGGGTTTCTAAGTGTGGCCCTGAGATTTTATGGCCTTGGAACTGGTGGCTGTTTCAGGGCACGTCTCACTGGGCAGTCTGTCTTTTAACAGTTCCTGGGGCAGGAGAATTGCAGCAGAAGAAAGCAAAGGAAGCCCAGAGCCAGGACTAGGCAGGCCCGGGCCTCTGGCGAGCCCAGGTCTTGCTGCTCGGTGCCGATTGTGCCCGGGGCTTGTTCCTCACCGTTCAGTTCCAAATGAGAGGGGAGCAAGAGGCAGAACAGCCCACTGCTGCTGGGGCTGAGCTGTCTGCAGTGCCCGGGGGCCGGGCAGGACTTGGCCCCGGTGCCTGCATTGCTCTGCAGCGACCAGGGAGGGGTCCCAAAAGTCATCCCCCCGCGTGCTGTGCTGCACAGCAGGGGCTGGCTGGGCCGGTTCCCAGATGGGGGACCCCAGGGAAGGCCATGCTGGGGCTGAGGGGCTGCTGCTCTCTGGGCCTCTCGGGGTTTGCCTTGGAATCCCAAAGCCTGTGCCTGCGTAGGGAGATGAGACAAAGGTGACTCTAAATTGGTTTCTTGTGGAGTGTTTAGGGGCCGAGTTAATGCTCTTGGCTTGTTGTGTGTCAATTCCCAGCCTCGGTCAGGGCTTCCTGGGGAGCGTTGCTGCTGCTGCTGCTGCTGCTGCTACCGGGAGGGAGAAGTCCTTTGGGAAGCTGGGCTAGAAACAGCAACTCTGTGAATCGCTCAGCTTTTCCTAGGCAAGGGCAGGTTTTAGGGAAGAAAGGCCCGTACGCGCCAAAGGCGTCGCGGGTCTCGCCAAGGGCGGGGGACGGGGGGGGGCGCGGCTGCAGCGCCGCGCGGGGCTGCAGTGCCGCTCCCGGCCGTGTCCGCCAGGCGGCGACTGTGAGGCAGGGCCCGGCGCTCGGGGGCGCTCCTGCAAGCGACGCCCGGGGCAAAGCGGCACTGATGGCTCGCTGCCGGCCTTCCCCCGCAGTGCCCGGGCTGGCCCAGCACCTGGCCAAACCTCTTGGGGAAAAGGCAAGGAACAGCTGCGC
>NW_016690451.1:719628-816149 GCF_001604755.1 Lepidothrix coronata | reverse complement strand
TAAATAAATAAATAAACAGCAGGGGATATCGCAGTACAAGGTGCTTCAGCTGAGAAAAGTGTTCAGTTCTGTGTGGAGGAATTCTGGCATCATGCTTGTTACAGGTTGTGTTCCTAGCCTGTAGGCACCACTGTAGTACAGATAAGGTTTTAGAATAGCAGCCTGAGCACAAGCCTAGCAACAGTGCAGACATATCCCATTATTGTGTTTTAATAACAAAGACATTGTGGGGCTTATTGTGTTATCCAGTAAAATCCAATAATGACTGAAAGTGGCAGGTTAACCTCTCTGTATCCAGCAGCTGTTTGCGAAGAAATAATCTAATCACCTTTGTATTTAGCTTTCTATTCCAACTTTTTGTCATTCTTTTTACGCTATTCAGTCTGTCTTCATAAAGAAACTGTCTTTACAGAATATCTGATTTATGATTTAGTCCCAGTGCAGGAGTTTATCTCATTTTTAAATAGATTTTGAAGAACAATCAATGCAATCAGTGTTGCAAAACTTGTTTTGCTCTCATCATACAGCAGAGATTGATGTTATGGAGAAGCAACCATATGTTCTTGCCGAAGTAGTTTCAAATGCTTACTCTGTGTGTGTGCCTTTGTGTGTGTGTGCTCTCACAGAATAGTACTAGCAGCTGAGAGGGGAGCTTGTCAGAGAACTAACAATAAGCTGTGGAGTTGTCTGGCAGCCTATAGAAGGTATTGTGGTTTTGGGAGCCCTGCCTTTTTGCCTAGTATGCCGTGCTGCTGTTCTCTTTGACTGTTGTTCTCCTGATCTTCATGGGAAGAAGCTAAGCTAGACTCCTCTTCACTTGTTTGATAACACTGATGTTTGAATTAGACTTTGACATCAGGATTTCCTTGGATCATTTTCAGCTACAAGACAAACCTGATGATGACTCTTTTCCTTAAGAAGAATAAATCATAGTGTGCCTTCATAACTATAACTTCTGTAACTACCTTTTCATACTGTGTTCTCAGTGACAGTTTGCATTGCTTCTTTAAAAGCAATTCTCCCAGTTGGTTTTGTCCAGTTGATATTTTAAAAAGGCTCCTCTTTGAAATAAAGTATAAAAAATTGACTGGTTTGATTTAATATTAAAGAATGAATGTGATGGGTTTATAAAGAGAATTCTGGTCATAGTCTAGTTCAGAGCCTTAGCACAAGAAGATTAAGAACAGAGGTGATTTCATTTCAGGTTCTATTATTAAATTTTATCATTAATTTTATTACGGAGTATATTAACTCTTCTATTTTGCATGTATAATACAGTTAGCCAAAATCTTAATTTCCTATCTGTTTCTTTTCATGGATGGGCTTTAAAGACAACTTTGTTTTTTAAAAACCTGTTCTGGTTATTAATTTTCCTCCTTTTCAAGTAGGTTTAAATAAAATAAAGACTTCATTTAAAGGCACTAGTCCAATTTTCTTTTAAAGAGATTCTTCTTTTCCTCCTCAGTTATTGGAATGTGGTGGGAACATCTTTGATGCAATCTCTATCGCAGTGAAGGCAGCTCTCTTTAACACAAGGTAAAGCACAAATCTCATTTCATGTGAGTGAAAGTGGCATGGGAAATGGAAGAGAAGTACTCTCTGTGAGCAAAGCATTTTTAATGCTTAGTTATTTAAATAAGAAATACCCAAAGCAGCTTGCCTTCAGATACAAGGCAGTCCGTTTTCATGCAAGTCGTATGAACTAATATTTAGTTCAGTTTCTAATAATCAAGTGTCATATTGCATTGTGATTGTATGCACAGTCAGGTTCACAGTATAACTTCTGTTCTGTAGCCCAATCCAGAAAAAATTGTTTGACCGTGAGATTTTGTTGCAGGTAGTTGGAGGACTTTGTGTTGATGCCTTGTGGGTTTGAAGAAGTACTTACTGATATGTGATGCTCTTGATTAAGAAGCCCTCTGTCAATGTGACTAGTGATTTATAACTAGCCTTGATGTTTCTCTTCTGATTTCGTTCTCATTAATTTTTAGTCTAGAGTTCTTTTTAAAACTAAGAAGAAAATAGTGGTAGTGAGAAATTGTGGGGAGGGGGAAACAATGTGTCTTTAAAAGAACTTTGACCCATGCATTTTAATTCAAAGAATGGAAAAACAAAATCTAGTAGAATGAATGATGGAAATTCTCTGTGTGGTTTTTAATGGTATGTTTTGCTTGTATTTTTTCTATTGTTTTTATCTTCTTTATCTGTAGGTGGAAGGCAGTACAGAGTTTTGTAGCACCCTTGAGAAAAAAAGCTAGTGAATGGCTTTGCCAAAAAACTTAGGTGGCAACAATAGCGGGAAGAGGTGCAAAAGTTAGACTCTTATAAGCATAAATGTTTTAAAAGTGGATTTCAAATTGTTCTTCAGCATTAAATTAGAGATCTGCTAAAGCCACTAGTGTAGTTCTGGCTTATTTGTCAGGGAATCAATGCACTAGATCTGGAAAAGTATGTGCAAAAAGAAGAGGAAAATACGTTTTTGAAGACAGGCAGTATATCAGGTTATAAACACTTTAAAAGGGGATGAGGGAAGAATCCATTTGAGACTAGAACTTGTATATATTGCTGAGAAATTTCCCATGTTAATCAAATTCTCAACAGTAACTTTTAACAGTAGATTGTTTTTATAATATTAAGAAATACTGTCACAAATATAATGGAGTTGGCAGTACTCTAAAGGGAAGAAGTGCTGTGTTTCTGCCTGGATGCAAAAGTTGTATAGTTAAAACAGTTACTACCACGTAAGTTGTTTTGCAGATGCAAGGCACATACTTTATTTATAAGATAACTGGGTCTTTTTTCTTATTTTAACCAGAATAAACAGAGACGATCATATAAAAAGTAATGAATTAAATAAGCAAGTAGAAGAAAATGTTGCTTTGGGAACATGGGCAACATGGAGGGTGTAATTATTCTAATGATTCTGCTTTATTTTGATTTTTCTGACAACTTGTGTCCTTTATATAATCTGTAATCTATGGAAAACATCCAGAGTCCTGTTAAAGTTGGGTATTGTATCAAAATGTGGTACAATATGACATAATGGAGAACCTGTTGATTTTTTACCTGTGAAAACCTTGTCTTACTGAGTTGAGCCATACATCTAATCTCATAAAAGATCAGAAAGTCAAGAGGTGAAATACAAAGTGAAAACCTGTTGTCCTCCTTCGCTATTCCTCTCACTTTCTCTTGGTAGCTACTAAGTTTTCTTTGGATCGACCCAAGGCTGTTTAAGAGTAGCTTCCCATTCTCCATAAAATCTTATTGTCCAAACAAGACAAGATGTCAGTTTGAAAATTGCTTCAGATTAAGTGTTCTGAACTTTGCTTGACATGTGTCCCTCTTTAAGTCTTACTTGCTTTTCATACTTTGTTTACAACCAGGTTTTTGTTAGAACTGTTTCCAGATCTTTGCCAGCCTTGACTGCAGCCTTGAAACAAAGAGCAGAGAGCTCAAGCTGCTGTTTTTCTTGGAAGCTACAAAATTTTAGATATTCAGATAGGCATTTGAAAACTTCAACTTCATCTTCAAAATCTTGCTCTGAGCATTTCTATAATAGCTATGGACACATTTTTCTTTAGAGCTAAGTAAATCCAAAATCATAATTTAAGGAATTTTAGGCAAGACTGGCAGGATTTAAATCCTTTGAATGCCTGACGTGATTCATTATATCCCCTTCAGGCATGGAACAATCACAATATGACTGTTTTAGGGGGAACATTTACTCCTTGCAAGTTTGTATTGTTCATCATGTTCTAAAAACTATATCAAGATCATGTGCAAAAGATAGCAGGCCTCAAACTTACTTCTTACCCCTGTCTCCAAGGTGTTTAAGGATGGATTTATTCATGATGGAAGTAGATATTGCAAAATATGCAATATTAGCTACTGTGTCAGGACATTAAACTTGGTTCTGTGAAATGTGTCTACTTGCCACAGAGACTGCAGAAACTAGGCAAGTTACAAAAACTAAAGAGTTTATAACACAACAGCTTTGCCAATATCGAGGTTTTTTGCTGAACAGCATGGTAGAGGCAGAACTGATGCCTGCTTGCAAGGGTGGAACTGGTTTTGCAGTTGTGAAATCTGGGTCTGCAGCACATAGGAAAGAGCGTTGTTTGTTCCTTGACTGAGTCTTGCTGTACAGATTTCTGCCCTGATTAGTTACAGGAATCAAAATAGAAAAATGAAAGTTGCAAAGTAAACATGCTAATTCTTAAGACAAATATTCACAAGCTGGGAGAGGAAATCTCCAGTGTTCTGGAAATGCTTTTGCTACATTCACTTTTCCTAGTTTTTGTGTCCATATACCCCCTTTTTTATGCAACTATGATTCTTGTGTCTGATCTTTTTGCCTTTGCAATTGTTCTAATTTACACCTCTTTCATCCGTGCTTGGCCAAAAAAGCTCCTTGCAGGCGTTTTTCAGGTATTAATTCTGGAAACTTTTTCTTGCAGACCAAACATTGCTCTGGTTTCATGGCTATTTTAGAATGGAATTAAAAATTGCTTAATCTCACAGATTTTCCTGAAATCTTTCTTTGTTTTTTAACACTGCTTTGGCACATAAACCTCTTGACTAGGCTGTTTTCCAGTGTTGTCCTTGTCCTGCGTAGCTTGAGGATCAGTCACCTTGTGACTTTATTCCATCAATTTTTAATGGAATATTTTAAACTTGAAAATAGGCTTTGAGGCATTTCTAATGGGTTGGAAAAGCATTTGGAGTTTTGTTTCAGGAAAAAGTACACTTCACAATTGTTCTGCTTACTCAAAGTCTTAGTTTTGGCTTGGTCCAGGCCACTGTGCTTGTAGGGAATTTGTTGTCACTGGAGCAGGGTTAGCTGCTGTGAAGTACTCGCCACTAGGACTTTTAGCCACAAATAACTAACATACTCTTCCAGGGAACAATAAAAAGTCACTTTGTATTGGTGGGGGAAATGTTCATTAAATCAGTCCCTATCTCCTCCTCCTTCAAAAGAAGAGGTTTCTTACAGACGGCATAAAAGAATGTAACCTCCAGAGTCTAGTTATGAGCACAGTGCTACTGTAAAAGTACTAATATAAAACCAGATTGTGGTTACTGAAGTTAGCTGTCAGGGGACGTCTTGAAATATTTTGTTTTCAAGTGCAAATGTGTGGAAAAGAAAAAAAAAAGTAATATGGGAGCTGTGTGGGGGTTTTACTGGCCAGTAATGCGAAGTCTGTCAGTCAGTACTCCATCCTAACAGGCACCTGGATAAATGAGGGTATATAAGATGCTGATGTTCTTGGCAGCTTGAGGTACCATCTTCTACTAAATTGTTTTAAATTATTTTATTCATTATGCTAAGAAAAGTGCCTAAAGTCATGCCATGAAATTCCCATTAAATGTCTATCACAAATACAATATATTTGCCACTGATAAGGAGCCTGTCTTAGTTCATTTGTGAGAGAGTTCATCATTCGCTACTGAGAAGAAAGCGTTTCTTGGATTTCTGCCTGGGTTTTTATTCCTGCCCTGTCCTTATATTTTATATATCCCTTGTATATCTGTCCTTAGAACAGTAGAGTCTTCTGGCTTCTTAAAGAATGAGAATATCCTGCCAATCTTCCCATCTTGCTAAAGAGAAAGGATTTTACTGATGTTGTCTTTCTCTTTACCCCAAGTCTTCCTTAATTAGTGTTGCTCTTTCCTGAAGGGCTTTACTACTTGTATTTGCTACTGATGTCACAGCTTTGCCAAGCAATGTAATTACTCTAATTCTGTCAACTTTACTGTTGTTTGCAAAGTTGAGAGCCACTGTACGAAAGGATTCAGTCTTGGTAATTTCTCTCCTATACATCCAGCAGAAGTACAAAGAATTGTTCAGAACTGATTTGTGCAAATTCCAAAAGAATCTCTCCCCATATAATAGTGTAAAAAACAACTCAGATTCTAATGGTTCGAATGATGTAAATATGATGATCTCATCCTAAATGTCTTCGAACTTACAATGTTTTCTTCCTAGTCTTGGGGAGTGAGTTGTTAATACTTTGATCACATTCTGGACTTTTTTTCTAAACATTTTGCCTCATTTAGAAGAAACAGCACTTCATGGAGTTGTGACTGTATAGCAGCTTTATTTGTTATCTGTTCTGGCAATGATTTTGCACATTTTGTTTCCACAGAATACCCAAAGTACGTGTTCTGGAGGATGAAGAAGGCACCAAAGAGATTGAGCTGTCTGATGACCCTTATGATTGTATTCGACTTAATGTAGAGGAAGTGCCCTGTATTGTCACGCTAAGCAAAGTAAGCATGACAAATTTCTGACCCTCTACCTAGAAACTTCAGTTTCTATTAGTTTCACCTGCCAGTTATTATTTCCCTAGAGATAAAAATTGTGTTACAGAAATGGTCAGTGTCCACTATGTAGATATTTGTTTGTCTTTTGCCTCCTAATTAAGAAGAACTTCTATTGAATAAGGGGGTTTTTTGCATCTCTGACTTGTAGGTTTCTATTTGATGTGCTCTTAAAATGCATCTTCTTGCATTCAGAGGAATTGTTTACTGGTTTTTATCTGCTCCTTGCTTAACATCTGTAGCAGCAGATACTTCAGTGTGTTAGAACAAGTGGCCATTGTTGTGAGGTGCAAAAGTTGTGGCATCTGCCTGGAATTACATGATGAGTATTTGTTGCTGGGGACAGAACTCCATTTTCAGGGGTGCAGTACTGTGCCTTCCCTTTCAAACAGGTTTTCCATATATAGCACACAGCCAACACAGTTGATTTTATGGATGCTGCAAGTTCCATTGCAAGTGGTAGTGATTTGCTTAGTTACCTGAAAGTTTATGTGGCATTTCTTTTCAGCAAGTTGCATAAATAGCAGAGGCCATTGCTGAAGTGAGGGCTCACCTGAGTCTCGGGATGTGTAATTTTCACCTAGAGGGTAGCAAAGTCCATGCTTGGAGTTGAGGGGGGAAAGAGGAATAGGGAGTTTCATACAGATTAAAGGATGGTAGAGAGGAAAACAGTATGAAATAGTGACATGTTTATCTCACCTCTGTTGTGTAACGTACACAATTTGGGGTCAGAGGCTGTTTAAATACCATGCTATCAAGTCAGTCTCAGACCACTTAAAAAGGCCACATGATATTAGGATGGGAGACTGAGGTAACTAACAAAGCTGCCACTCACAGGTTAACTTCTTAATGGAAGCCCTTAGAAAACTGCGAACTGATACATCATTTTGTCACTAACTTACAGATTGGATATAGGCATGTGGTGGATGCTACCCTTCAGGAAGAAGCCTGTTCTTTGGCAAGCCTGCTTATTTCTGTGACCAGTAAAGGTGCCCTCACTTCTATGAAGAAAGTGGGGAAAGGTAGCCTGGATCCTGAGAGTATTTTTGAAATGATGGAGGTAAGGAGTTTTGAGCAGTTGACTGTCTTGGATGATACTGGATGAATTGGAACTTGGGTATATGGAAAGCTGCAGTAAGGACTTTTATAGCAGAAATCTTGGAGCTTTGATTAGGTGCACAAGGGACTTTGTAAAGGTCACAGTTTCTTTGAAACAAATTCTAATGTGAATGGATGTTATCTAAAACTTCTAGATGCCTGAAATGCATGATACTCACATATGTTTCAGGCAAGTACTTCACAGCTGTAAGACAGTAAAGCTTATGCTGATAAACTTTGAGAGTATTTTTAAAGAACATGTTCCCTTTTTGATAGTTTCTCTTAAAAACTGAAATAGCAAAACTCCTAATATGGTAAAGTCCCTATAAACGTAGAGAAGGTGTTTTTGAATTGCTAGTGCACGGTGTTCTCTTCTAGCACAACTCATTTGTTTTATTATAAGCTTACTCTTCTCTTTTTACTGTTGTTTTTCTTTGGTTCTTTATTGGGTTTCTGATCTGCCCTTACTTCATAAAAATACTAGTATCTGGATATTGTCCACATCCATGTAAGAATTCCATTTTAAACCTTTCTTCAGGCTCTTCTTAAATGTTCTGCAGTGTAAATTCTCATGCCTGAGTTTGGCCTTGAGCGTGAGACAGAAATGGGTTTTGAGCTTGGAAGTCAGAATGAAAATTAGATACTTCAAACTGACTCTGTTTCCAAGAGATACAGGACTAATTTCAGCCCAGCTGTAGTGAGGAATGCGGAAGTTGGAGCCAAGTTTGACAACAGTTGGTCTCAAGTGGGAATTACATGCTTGAGTATATATGGCACTTGACTGTGTCAATATAGAGTGCTAATTTTGGTGGTACCAGTGGGGATTTCATTTGTGTTCAGAGATGTCACTTTCTCCCTTATCTGGATAGAGAGGTTTTATCTCTAACTTGGCATCCTAAAGAAACCTAACTTCCTGTGGGCATCTGATGTGTCTTCCTTGATGGATTTTGTGTCTGATGCTAACTAAACGTCATAGAAAACTTGATGTTTTGGGTCTAGGGCTGCTAGAGAGGTTGGTGCTTAAGTCAGATACAGGTTCATGAAGAAGCTGACCTTAGTGCAAATTCCCTGCACCGGGCTTTGATGGAGCCTCTGTTTTGATCACCAATTTCACTCTACATTGAGCCCTAAATAGGAAATGAACTTCTGCAGTTCCATTTTATACCCTACCCCCAAAGGCTGTGCCTGGAGTTCTGTAATGCACTTCTAAACACTGGTCAGAGATGCATATGGAAGGTAACTGTGGAAAATCTTCAAACCATCCTATTCTGCGAAGAACATTAGTGAACTTGTCCCTACTTGTTGGTGCAGGAAGTTACAAGCTTAAGCTGATCACTTTTGGAAGAAGTCTTCCCTCCTGAATGTTGAAGAGTTTGAAAGAGTGAGAGATAAAGCTGATCAAAAAAAAACCCAATATGTTTTCTGGAAAGTCAAGAGTTTATCTGTTTGGCCCTGCCCTAAACCCAACAGCCTCATTAGGATACCAAGAAAAACAAAAAGACCTGGGAATATCCACTGGAAAAGATGCATAACCCATGTTTGACACCTCCATTCCATAATGATTCGGCTGCAGGTCAGAGTGTCAGCTTTCCCTGTCTTGTAGAAAACAGACGTTCTAGGGCATATCTCTTAGTAAGGGAGTTTCATGGGAAAGTTTTGGGAAGCTGCCAGCATTAGGCTTTTCTTTCCTAAGTTTATGATCTGATCCATTAGAGAGGCAAGCAGCATTAAGAAAGCAATAGTCTTGCGTCAATACCAAAGTTCTGCACAGGTCCCGTTCACTTTGACCTGGTGCGAGTGACGTTATCCTATATTTGAGGAGTAGAATGCAGAAAGTGTATCACTCCTTGGGACTCCAGACTGCTGCAGTGATCTTTGTCCCAGTGCAGAGCTGTTGGGACAGTTCTTGTCTGTGCCCCCCCTTTATTTAACGTGACTCATAGTATCTAGTATTGACAGCTACCCTGCTGCATCAAAGCTCTTCCCAAATTTCCTTTGGTACCATGGGCCGTGTTCTCTCACCTGGATCTTCGATTAGAAATGTACCTCGTTTTAAGGTTTGTGCTCCCATGGTTCCAGTAATTGTCACCAACAGGTGAAAGAGAGCTTTGTGTCAGCTGTATGGCAGGCCTAGGCTTCATTGCATAGATCAGGAGCAAATAAACTCAGTTTAATATAATCTGCCTTTGGCTCTTTACAGATAGGTGGGCTCTCTTCATCTCCATATGGAGTCTGTATTTCAGATCATTTAGAGAAACCCTGGGAAAGCTTTAATGGGCACTGTTGCCTTAAGAACTTTTATTTCAGCATTGCCTAATGTTTCCTTGCCCTGTAGCTTCCACAGTACAGTTGTGGGGGGGGGAAGAGTAGAGGCTGGTGTCAGAGCTAATCCTGGTGGCTTTCCACTGCTGGAGTTTCCTTTTGTAAAGAAGACATTGTGTTAACCCCTTTAAGGGCCTTGGACAGTACAGAATTGCACATCATATGAAAGATCTGCCCACAGACTGATTTGGTGATGCAGCCAGTGTGCATTTTGGGCTTCTCTGGCCATAGGACACAATGTTGAGCTAGTCTAAATTCACTCTGCTGATTCTGAGCACCTTCAGAAGAGTTCAGAAGGGCCTGAATTTTTTATTAGTAGACTGCTTTGCTGGTCAGGTGTCTCTTGTCCTCTGGCAGCTAGAATATTGCTTTATGCTGTGTGTGCTGACTAATTTGAGTGTGTGCTTGTGCCTGATGTGAATTTAATTTGTATTCCTGGATGATCCAGCAGTGCACAGATCTGGTATTAATGATCATAGAATGCTTCTTTGATGAATGAGAACACTGCATTTATGTGTGCATTTTTCCAAAACTTAATCAAATTAAAATGAAACTTCCACCACCATTATTTTTCTTAATTAAAAGCGTATTTTGGTGATACCAGCTGGTGTATATGAATCATCAAAGGGAAAATATTTGTCAAAAGGAAGTGTTCCGTAAGAGTTGTCTCCTGTTAATAAGCATATGTCTCAGGTTTGTTTTGCTTTCTTTGCATTGCAGACAGGACAAAGAGTAGGCAAGTCACTGCACACAGCCCTTCAGAAGATTTTGGATGAAGAAGAGAGTTTGGGGACGTCACGGCCAAAAGTTGGATTTCTAGGATGAGATTTTATTAAATGTTGAAAACTGTTTTTAATTAATTGTGCAATCTTGTGTGTTTGTGTATAAAGAAAAGGTTATTTTTTTTTCCAGTACAGTTCTCATTCTGGCTGAGAGGCTTTTAAAATTTTCCTAAGCATAAAGAAAGCTACAGTTAAGCGCAGATGAGAAAATCAGAGATGCTTTCCATACGGGTCACTGTTCGCACCTGGGAAGTGCACCAGCAGCAATTGGTGCCATTGCCTGGGAAATGCTTGAATCTATTTTCAAGAGTGACTGGTGTAGGTTCCACTTAATTCTGTTAGCACACCTTCCTCTTCTGTAGACCAGGTGCTGTGTTCTGGAGTGTACTTGAGGCTGTGCAGCACTAATGAGAGTAGCACAAGGTGGAAGTCTTCCTTCTAATTACCTAACTATTCTTCGACTAAAATGTGGTTAGATTTTACTATAAATAAAACATGTTTCCACATTTCCAATTTGTATTTTAAACCAAGATTTCTTTGCTCACTAGAGCTCTACCTATCCCTTTTGCCAACAGGTGCAATAGCAGCATAGCCACAGCTTTTCACAGTGGCTAAGGAGAAGGGGCATGGCTAAGGTAGAAGGGAAAATGAGTTAATTTTTAAGAGTTAGACAATTCAGCTGGAAAAGCATAGTGTCTGTCAGTAATGATCCTTCATAGGGAAAGTCAGAAGGTGGCAGGTAAGGCATGCTAACAAGTTGTATCACCTGGTGTTGAAAGCAGTGGATTCCCTCCCTACATCAGTTGGTTGCCCCAGCAAAGAGTAAGAGCTGTTTATTTGGCAGGATAGGAAGAGACAACAGACGGAAGAAATCAAAGGAAGAAGCTGGTTTTTAAGAAGTTGATATTTCAACTGCATGTATTAGAATGCATGTTTTGAATAGACATTATGGCAGAAGTTACTACAATAATCCAGGAGCAATGTTTTCTGAATTTCCTGTTTTAATTTTATTATATCAGATTAAGAATGTTCTCTTGACTGTAACATGTTTGGTGGGGAAAAGGGGAAGGCTTTTGCTGAAAGAGAGCTGTAGATACAGGACAGAACATATTACTAATAATCATGATCACGTTAAAATATATGGAGTGCTTAAGGTCCCCAAATCTCTTCAGCCCTTTTCCTAGAGCTCACTCACATAATTGCTCAAGGTAACTGCAGTACTACTGTGTATTGTACAGATATGTGTAGCCACTAGTATAACAAGCAGGTAGGTTAAAAAAAAAAGAAACTGTCCCACAAAATTTGCCCAAGATTGTATTTTGAAGAGTTGAAGAGTGTGTATTTTTTCAGTACTTTAAGTAGTAGGTTAGGTAGGTTATGATGGTGCAACGTGGATAGAGCCTTCCTAAATCTTCGTTCGCGAAACCTAGCCATGACATAGTAATAGAGCCAAGAAGTGACAATCAGTATACATAGTCTTTAATCACTTCAGTAGAATTATTCTGTGTGAGGCAAACACTAAGCCAGGTTCATCTTTACAGTAGCTGTCATCATTCCTTGCCATGCAAAGCTACTTGTAAAAATATGAAAGAAAACTTAAGGGAGAAAAAACATTTAAAGTACCTGAGACTTATCACAGGCAGTTTTTGTTTGATCATGTGTTGTTTAATGTTTCAGAAAATGGTTAATCGAAATGAGACTGCAAGTCCTGAACCTCAGCCATTCCCTGAACAGCTGTTGCCTGTTTTATTACAGATTTGTGGTTGGATACCAAAAGGCTGCCCTGAGTGATGCTCAGGATGAATTTTGTAACATGGTATTAATAGTGTATTTCTTCATAGCCTTCCAGCTGAAGGATCTCCAAGCATTTTGCAAGTTACATCATTTAGGATGTCCCCTCTCCACATCCTTTTAATTTTAAATTTAATTTTCTGAGAGCTGGAGGTGGTGGTGGGAGAAACATTACTGTGTTTCAAGTGTGTTAACTGACCCCTCTGTGGAGGTGAATATATGTGCATTCCCTCCCAACTTCTTACTAAGGATAGCAAATATGTAGCCATCTGAGATTCAGGATACCTATGTGCTCAAGATACCTAGAAAGAAAATTCTTGGTACCTCAGCTTCTGTGTTTGATGCCAGCCCAAGGGAACCTGTGGAACAGCTGTGTATACAAAAATGGCTACCTTTATCACAAAATATTTGGTGCCAAGCACTTCCTCAGAGCAACACTGTAAATTAACATGGTGAAAGCATCTGCAGCACCTCCCCTAAGTGTGCATGTCCTCCCCCTGGTCTTCTGTAGCTGGGTAGGCAGGCACAGAATGCATTGAGGCTCTCAAGGGGTCCTATTCCTTATGTACTCAGTGCTTCCCATCAATTGGCATGGAAAAGCAGTGGGGTGGAGTGTGACCCCAGTTCAGACTGGGTCTGCTTCAAACCCTGAGATATAAATAATGAGCGAGCCCAGCCAAAAGTATAATACAGCTGCTAGTTGGTCTCAGCTGCCCCTGGAGGTTTGCTGCTACCAGCTCAGGTCCCAAATGGATAAACAAAGCTCTGACAGGGGTAAAAGGTCCTACAGCTCTTCCAGTTGATACAATATCTGCCAAGAAATCTTTGAGACTGTGGTTCTCAGGCATGCTAAGGGCTATGCTGCCCATTTCTGTTTTCTTAGTTCCCTTTAACCCCTCCCTTCTATTGCAGATTTTTAGTAGAGACTTCAGCTGAGAATGCTCCCGTTCCCGTCTGGGCTGATGGAAAGTTCCATGTGTTGCTGTGCAGATACTGCCACGTTTTCATTGACTCGAGTCCAGTAGAACTAAGAGGAAACATCTGTGGAGAGGGATAGCTCTCTGTTTGTCCCAGAAATTAATTGCTTCTGCTGGGAGTGTCGAGAGGCTGAAAGCTGTGTACTAGAGGTGAGGAGTCTATCAGCTCCTGCTAGGCTTTTACTCATGTTGCCTAAAAAGCACACACTTCGAATTTACCTGCTTCACAGGGACAGTCTCCTTGGAGCAGGAGAGGGCTAGCCTGTAGGTCAGTGGACCTGGCAGATTTACCAAGCCCAGGAATCCTGTCAGCCAGCATTTTGCAACTACAGTTCAAAATTGCGGTTGTGTGGTTTGGGGAGGAGAGGGGAGCTTGTTCTGCCCTGTGGGCAGAGGTGGAGGCAATGGGGAGGAGTGAGGCTATGCCACGTGCAGGCAGGCTTTATATGAAAGCTTGCTTCATCACAGCCTCTCGTAAAGACAAGTTGGTGTGAAACAGAGCTTGCTCACAGTTTCTGTGAGACCAGAGTGTGCAGATCTCTCTTTGAGGGATTCGGCACCCTGATCTGACATAAATACTAGGGTGTTTCTGCATTTTCTTTCTAAGTAGGAATTAACTGAAATTTACCCACTTCTGCTAGGACTGCCTCCAGCTTTTCTTTTGAAGTTCAGCAAGTGCCACTGCCCTCCTCATCAGTGCGATGTTCTCCAGCCCTGCTGTGGCCCTGGTTTACTTTGCCTGTGGTCAGCAGCCACTGAGACCCAGAAAGTAGAAGAATCAAAGCTGTGACTGATGAGACCTGAGTGCTCCAGTCCTTACCCCAGAGCCTCCTTTCCTTTAACACGCTTGAGCAAAATGCAAGAGCAGGTCTGCAAATGGTACTGAATCTCTTCAGCCATCAGCCTCTTATTCCTCCCTGCTCCCCGATCCCTTGTCTCCTAGTGCACTCCTGTGTGATTGCACTCCCTGCCCATGTGAGGCAGCTTTTCCTTCTAAGGCAAAATGTGGCTGCTCCTGTTAGCTGTGCCTCACAGAGGCTTCTTTTCCTTTGGTGAGGTCCCAGACTCCCAGTGATACTGCTTGGCTGCAGCGGGGCATTTTGGTACATGCCTCCCCACAGAGAAACTGCAGTGCCTTGGTTTTTCCTTGGATAAGCTGCATTTCCAGCTATCCAGTAACAAAGACATTTTTGCTGTTCCTGCAAAACAACATTAGAATCTCACACATGCTGTTAATGACTCCCTGGTGATGGTTTCAACCTCAATTTCATCGGTTAGAACACTTTTTAATGAAGCTGTGGTTATCTTATGAGCTCTGTGAACATCTCTGTTGCTATCCTGTTCTCTAGATTTGGGTAAGATCAGCAGCACAGGCACGCCTGAGTTTTCAAGTCACACCATTTGTTGATGAGATGATCTCCCTCATTTAGACTGATATCATCATAGTTGCTGCAGGCCCATAGCTTGTACCTTCAGAGGGGTAAGAGGAAATGAAATCTTAACCCCTTTCTGATGTGCAGAGACCCTTCTCCACTCAGCCAGCAGGGCAGGGACTACAGCCAAGCCAGTTGTGCTCAGATGTTGGAGGTACTTGGAGCCACCAGCCTGCAGGCCCCCTCTTCCAGAGGAGCTCTCCCACTACATGTTCTCTCTTTGTTTTGGCAAATGGTAAGTTTTGGTATTTCCACAGTTGGAAACATACGGATTGAAAAGTCATGATTTAAGTCCTACCTTTCTTCTTTCCCTCCAGAGAGAGACCAATGTTAACCTGATGAGGCTTTTCAAGGTTGCTTTCTTCCTGCTGTCTGATCATGCAAACTTTTCTCTAACTTAAAAAAATAAAGCAATTAATGAGGCTGAAGTTGAAATTCTCTTACAACCCCTAATTCAGCACCCACAGCGATATGAAAGCAAACCAGTTGCTCAAAGGTGGGAACAATGTGCAGTAAGAGCATAAGCTGACAGAAATGCCGTCTGTTTGCCAGTCCTAAAATAATGACTTCAATGGTGACTTCACTTGAACTGATGCTGTGACAGGCAGTTTCGTGCAGCCTGCTCAGCGAACCTACACAATTAGGAATTCCTCCAGAGTTTTGGTGTTAGGTTTAGACACTTGACTGCAGTTTTCCTTTAGTTGTTTGGACTTTGGGATGTGGATGATGGGCAGAAAAACAAAGCAGCAAAGACAGCTGGATTTACCCCTAGCCCCAGGAGGTGCATACTCCAAACGGAAGGAAGCATGAGTCCTTTGGTGCAGTTCCTTTGGAAACAGGAGAATTTTGAGCAGCTGGTACTACTTGAGTTCAAGTTCTCTTCATTTGGGTTCAGTTTAGGGCCTGAGGATCTACTGTAGCATGGATCCTTCTGTTCTGTGACCCTTGGTGAATGAGGGGGAGGGATGTGAGCCATGCTTGTCATGGGATGTGATTAGAAGGTTCCCTCCTTAGGCTCAGAGCCAATTTCCTAAAGTTGATGTTGGGGATAACATTTTGTCAAAGTGCTGACTCCTTGGTTTTCCTCATCATTGTCCTTATGAAAACCACCCTTTCCTGAACTATTATTGCATTTATTCTCAATTGGCCTTAAAAACAATGATCCGTAGATTTGGCTCTTTCCATTTTAACCTGTTCCAATGTTTATGCTGCTGGAGATCAGGAGTGATGCCAGCATGAGTTTAGGCAGCAGCTAATGAATATCAGAGATTTTCTTCTGGGAGCCCCACCTCCTCACAGCGTGTTCTTCACTGTTCACTGCTGTTTCTCTCCTGTTCCTCTCTAAGGTCACTGCAGTGCCGCTGAGATGCAGATCCTACCCCTGCAGAGCAGATTTGGTCAAGAGAGCAGAGGTATGAAACCCAGTGTGCTGCCCCAGCCATGGGCTAAGACACCGAGCTGCAAAGTCCTGCATGTAAAGATGCTTTGGGTGTCCCCCTTTGCTCTCCTGCTGTCAGTGCTGGTGGGGAAGGCAGGAGCATTCCCAGAGGAGGGGGTGCTGCAGGCAAAGAGCAAGCATCATTCTGCATTATGGTGGCCTGCCTCTGAACTGGTAGCTTAGCCTTGAAAGGCCAGGTCTGGTAATTGCTGATCTTGATTATAACCATGTGAATACTGTTATCCAGTCTGCCCTTGCACTTTCCAGCCATTGTGCAGTGGCGCTGCCTCATTTCTTGGCTTGGCAATACCTGCTCTTTTCCTAGGAGGCAAAGCAAAATAGCCTCTGATCTCGCTGCCCATTTCCTTGCCTAGCTGGGCACAAAATCACAGGTTTGTATCGCTGCCAGGAGCATCCAGCTTCCTTTTGTGGGCTTATTCCAGCGACCGTTTTGCTAACTGAAAGCCTTCCAAATTCAGCATCGCAGCCTACTTACTGGGTTTCCCAAAGCCACGTAAACTTTTCTGACTGCTTCCCTGCGGCCTTGGGATGGTTTCCATAAGCATAGGTTCTTCTGCTCTCTTTTTTCATCTCAAACCAGTTACCTTACAGCTAACAGGGGCTACCCAGGAGACCAGGCTTGAAGCCAGGGAGTAAAGTGCTTTTACTGGGAAATAAAATCCAGAATTGCACAGATGTAAAAAAACCCCTGTTTTCTTGGCATAATTTTAGTATTTTGCTGATGTCTTCCAGTTCTATTAGTTCATCTAATAAAAAGGATTACCTCTACTCACCTCCCACACCTCCCTTAGTAAGTGTGAATCGCTGGGATCTCAAAAGCATGATATCTGCCCAAAGAGCCAACAAAGGTCCATTGATAGCCCCTCATTTAAATGGAACTGCAGCCTCTGGCTTCAGCAGAAGCCTGGGCAGGGGATGGGCTGGGTACAGGCTTTTAGGTGGCTATTCTCTGTAGCATCCTGTGGCAGTTTGAGCCACATTAGAAATCCAAAATCCAATTTCCAGGCTTCCCCCCACCCCTTCCCACAATTACCAGAACTACCATCACCAGAGAGAAACTTTCAGGCCAGAGGCTTCTATAGGGGAAGGGGGAAGTATATACATTTATTTAGACAAATAAATACTATACAAACTAAAGGCAACTATAGATATGTATTACATTACTATCAATCCTTCAATCACCTCCCTTTAACTTTAGTCCAGGAGAAGCCTTTCAAGTCTTTCTCTCGTGGGAGTGTTCTGGGCTCCTGAACACTCCCTAACCAACCTTAAGCTGTTTGTGGAAGTCCTTCCTTCCTCATGAAGTCCAAGAAGGTAGCTTTGAGTCCTTTCTCCTCGGTCTGCTGCGTGATCTCTCTTTCTCAGTCTCATACCTCGGTTCGTAGGCTGCTGTAGTGTAGCTTATCAATGTATGTGTCCTCTCGGGTGCTGTGAATCTCTTCCTTCACAGCACACACTCCAAATGGTGCTTCCAACTCTGGCCCAGGCAGAGTTGGGGGGGCCGCAGGTCTCCCCTCTTCCCCACCCCGGAGGGGGGAAGAAGGAGCCCAGCCAGCCCCTGGCCTCCTACACTTACACGCAGCAGACACCAACAGAAACGGCCAACACCCTCCAGTGCTGTGTATATATGATTTTTCAGCAGAAGTGAACAACATGGACAGTGATTGGCTCTCCAGGGAACACTGCCCTGGCACCCAATCTGAGTGCCAATCTGAGTGCCAATCTGAGCCCCCCCCCGAACTCTCATCGGGGGCCAATTTTAAACTATGACACATCCTCATTCTGGACTCATTGCAGCAACACTTCAGCTTGTTCCCATTGTCTGGGTTTGTGGGGGTTTATCAGCTTTTATACTGTCAAGGATTTTTTTTTTTTCCGTCTCTGTAGGACAGAATTGGGGCAAAGCCCTCTGTGAATAGGTGTTGCAGCTGGAGACAAGTGTTTTGAGTCTGCTTATTTTCATTTTTCTCTTCTTCAGGAAAAATGATGGTAGCATCCAGCAGACGACCTGCTGGCTGGTGCAGAGAGAGGCCCCCTTGGTTGTAGACCTGTTTTTCAATGGCTAATGAAAAGCCACCCTGCCCTTCTTGTTTCAGCTGGGCAACACTCTGGTGGGTCCCAGACACACAGAAATCCGTGGTTAGGGATCACTGTCAGACTCCACACCAGAGCCATTCGTTTCATGTACAGCAGCAAAGGGAACATTTTGAGTTTTTTCCCAGCTTGGCAGGACATGAATCAAAGCAAAGGCAGGCGAGCATACCTGGAGCCAAAGAAAACTGGGAGGTGCTGAGTTACCAGAACTCCTTTCAAGTGTCAAGGGAAAGGAACATGTATGTGTATGTAGGTGTCTGGCATCTCTTTGGCTCCATTCCATTTTGGGATAGTCCAGGCAGGAGAACAGTAAATCCCCAAAATATATATTTTCTGGCTTAAATTTGAGTGAGAGTAGTACATGTGGCAAAGGGCAGTGAAAATCAAACCCATTCCTTCTTGGCTTCAAAAGCTTGGACTGCAAGGGGGCTTCTGTTCAGGTAGGACATAAGGGCAGGGTTTTCCTTATTCAGCAAAAGTGTGAGGCAGGGTAACACAGTGGTGGCCAAACTAAATAGTAGCTCTTTTTCCAGGCACCCGGTTTATCTTTTATGGTCCTACAACTCAAGTGGTTTACATTGTGCTGAGTGGCATCTTGCCTTAAATTGTCAGAAAAGTTTTAAGGTTAATGGCTGATGTCCGGAGCACTTTGTTGTCCAAAAAAGTGCCCATCCCTCCTCTCCTCTCTCTGCGTGAGTTTCCTCCACTCGCTCAAACTGTTCCTCCTGCAGGAAGGGCTCACCTGCTTATGCTGCAGCTGCTGAACAACCACACCATCCAAAAAACAGGCAGTGGTCTGCAGTGTTGCTTGGCACAGCCCAACCCAACAGCTCCAAGAAGTCAGGCTGGGACCCTGAAAGGGGGTCTCAGGGAGAATGGCTTTTTGTGGAACATGTTCCCCCCATCCCAAGTCCCACTCATCCCAGTCATCTGTTACAGCTCTAGAGGTACTAAGAAGCCTGAACGTTCCCCAAACTGAGTGAAGACACAAATTTCTAAGTATTTTTTGGCCACCTAACTATACAGGTGGCCCTGAGGAAGACCCCTCACGTACTCAGCCAGACTCAAGGGCAGCGGGTGTGAAGATTTTCAGAACCACCGTGCCTCATGAAGTGTCTCAGTGCTTTGACAGACTCGGCCATGAGATCTTTTGGATTATGGACCCTGGCACGTGCCAGATTTCCTAAGTACAAACTGCACCTAGTGTGAGTACTGCTAGAGCAGGAAGGGAAGTGGTCCAGTGCCAGGCAGAAGCAATTCACTTGGTGTACAGAGATGGAGCAGCCTTTTTCTTAGTGGGACATCTGCAGTAGCAAGTCAAACATCTTCCCAGTTTTCTTCATCCATGCTTTTGCCCACACCTGCCAAAACATGGTTCCTTTGGTGTAGAGGCTGAGATCTCACCTTCCTGCTGCCTGGTAGGGTGAGGCAGAGCTGAAACACTTCCAGCTACTGGTCAGGGCAATGGAAAGGGTTAAGGAGCAACCTGATGAACAGCCCTCTGTTTGGGTTAAAACCTCTGGAGCTGATGTTTGGTTTCTTATCTTACAGAATTGAGAGCAATTTTGGAAAATTAAAAGCACGTGAAGCCACTGTGTGGTCTGGTGGTTGGGTTGCATTTGCCACCAAAAGAGTCTCACGCTCCTGGACGGTGCCACTCAGATTTTTATGAGGTCTAAATGTAATGCTGCTGCCGGGCAGCTCCACAGCACTAACCACCCCTCTCCTTGCAAAATTGCCATGGGGCAGAGGACAGTATGGCAAACATAACTGTCCTCACTCCAGAGGATGGGAATCACTGTGAGGAGAGTGATTTACACTGGAATTGCCTCGGAACTGGCAATTAAAGTCTGGCGCTGGGAACCACACTCCATCCCCAGCCATCAGGGCAAGGAAAAGGGATGGGCAAACACTAGGTCAGCCCCTCCTGCCCTCCAGCCCCAGCAGGTCCCACAGCCAAGAAGGGGTGTCACCAAGCTGCTCCTCAGATAGACACAGACCAAAGCCTTATCCTACAACATAAATTTGGGAGCTGGACAAGAGCAAAGGCACAGTCACATGCACCACAGGCCTGCTGTGCAAGGTAACTCCTTTTTGCCGGAAGGGATCCCAAATTTTAGAGGTGAAAACCTATCATGTTGAAAGCTTCCCTCAAACTGTGACTGTCTAAAGGCAAACAAGAAACTATCTTTAGGTAGAAAGCAGTTGGCTTGCATGGGATGACTCTGCCCACAGCCAGCAGGGCTGCCCAGCACCTGCTTCCCATCCCCACAGTGAGCAGAGAAATGGGTGTTTCTGCAGCAAGGGACCCTCCAGAGGGAACCCCATGAAGAGCTGGGAAAAGGTGGGCATGAAGTACCAGTCTCATCTCTCAAGAAGAAGTAATGATGGCAGGACAACCCTACCAAAGCCACAGTGGAACTGCTTTTTTTAGGTGTTAGAACCATCCTACATTTTGAGAAAGGATTACTCCAGGAAAAAAACCAACCAACCTCTGCCCCACCATGGCTGCACTCAGCCTGGGGGGCTCACAGCAGCTCCTCACAGAGGGGTTAAACCAGGAATCTCCATGCCAGGCCCTTTGTCACACCATGGTAGGGACCGGGGCACTCAGTCCTCCCTTGCACTCCCCTCTGCCTCTGTTGGCACTGGCAGCATCCCTCACGGACATCCCTTCCGAGGGGCTATGGGGCAGGTGGCCCCTCTCTGTTCCCTCGGCCACCTAAACGCTGTTTCACACCTCATGCTGCTGTTGCCATCGCTGACACACAAGATCAAGCTTGTGGCATTTTGCTAAAAGTCGTAGGAAGTCGTTCCAGCTATACTCCCAGCCTTTCCTTACGCTTAGCTTAGCAGACTTTCAGTACATTCATTCCCTTCTTTTTTCCTTTTTAACAAAAACAAGCAGAGCGCTAAGAAATGCAACCCCTCTGGGAGGCTTTCAGTCTTGGCCGGAGCCGCCTGAGCCTCCCCCCGGAGCAGGGAGGCTGCCGCTGGCCCGGGCTCAGCGGACGGCTTTCTGGGACAGTCATTCCTGACTCCAGCCGGTGTCCGGGCGGCTGTGCGAGGGCAGAGCGAAGCCACTCCACGATCGCTCGGCACCAGACGGCAGCGGCATGGCGCTCCGGGGAGCCTGCCTCCTCCTCTGCCTCCTCCTCTGCCTCCTCTCTCTCGCCCAGGTCTCCGGCCAAGTCCGGCAGAAACCGGCGGCTTCCAAGAAAGGTAAGGGGCAGTGGCACCTTCCCTGCGAGGAAACCTTGCAGGGGCTTGGGGGGTCGCAATTAGCCCACTTGTTTGGGCATTTAACAGTGCTTTAATGAAACTTCTCTAAAAAGCATCTAAAAATTTAATAAAGTGTCTTTTTCTCACCCCCCCGCCTCCCCCCACCCCACCGTGGGGATGATTGTGTAGCTTTTCTGTAAAATACTGAGGATATTGAAATGGCTTGGGTGGGTTCCTGCCTTAATAAATTTGTTGGGACAGCTTGGTCTGAATTTCGGAGGGCAACGCATTTTCCATGTTCTCTCTAAGGTTCATACCAAACCTTTCCTATATTAAAATCCCCCTTTCCATAACTTCCCACCCCTTCTCATTCTTTTTTCAGAAGCAAGTAAGTGGCAGATGACAGGCAACCGATTTGGAGACAAAAGTACGCAGAAAATACATAATCCATAAAAACACTGGCCTCGGGTGTATGTCACACTGTACATGAGCTCTGACTACTCAGGCTTACCAGAGGGCAATGCATACAAAATTATGCCTATGTTTTATTTTCCCTAGTGGCTTTCTTTTTTTCCTTCTCCTTTTTTGCTGCTGTCCCATCCTTTCTCCTTCTGACTCAAGGCACATTAACTACAGGAGAAGGCAGGTAGGGAAGCAGCATGTGAGCCTGCTTGCTTGATGTGCCTGACTGCATACCCTTGGGCTTAGATTGCTTCTGGCAGGCGCTTTCCTGCTTGGAACAAAGTGGGGAGCAAGGAAGAAGCATCCCTGGAATTCATTTGGCCAGGCTGCTCTCTAGGCTCACCCGGTTGCTGTTTTTGTCAGATAGCATCCTTGAGAAAATTTTTCCCTTTTCTCCCATTAGATCTTTCTATGAATTCACAACATAACTGCTTATTCCACATCTTGTTTCACAGGATGTAGAATAACAGAGAAAACAGTTTGTGACTTATTTCTAGAGCAAAAAATACGCCTTTGGGCTCATATAAGGCACATACATGCATTGCACTTAGAGACTGAAGAGAGACATTTCTTAGAGAAATCCTCTTTTTCTCTCTGTGTCACTGCAACTGCTGTTTGTAATCAATTGGTGATAAGAAGGTAGGAGAAAAATCACCTTTTTGACAGGAAAAACTTGCTCTGATTTAAAATTTGTTGAGGAAGGTGTCCTGAAAATCAAGCCATCTGGAACAGCTGGTGGCAGGTTTTACTCAGAATTTCTTGTCAAAGGAGACATCAAACTTTCTGTGGGGAAAAGTCAAAAACCCAGTAACTTGGCATTTTTTCGGCCAGCGGCATCCAGCCCCACAGTGGATCAGCTGCCCTGCCTTTACTGGAAACTTCCAACATTTCTTCATTAATATTTTTCATATCTTTACCAATGCCAGGGGGTGGGGAAAGGGAGAAAGCGCTACAAATCTCCCAGGAGGCTCCTCTTCGCCTCCAGCCCCTCCCCACATCCGAGCCTGCCTGCCCAGCCGCCGTAAGGGCCAGGGCTCAGCTACTCCTGCTCTGAACAAAGGCAGGTTGGCCCCATCTCAACCTCATCCCAGGCCTCTAGTACCCCCCATCCTGGCTCACCTCCTGCACTTTGCCCAGGAGGGTCAGGCAAGGCTAAGCCAGGGAAGGGTTGGGGTGTTTGGCTGGATTTATTTTTTTTTAATCTATGCAGCCAAACCACGAATGTCAGAATAGAAAGCACTGACTTGAGCCAAGCATTTTATCTTTCTTTTTACTTATCTTTTGTTTTCAGTTTGGTTTGGGTTTGGTTGTTTTGGGGTTTGTTGTTGGTGTGGTTTTTTTTCTTTTGTAATTACTGCTTGTATTTGGATCTGCTTCAGAACAAAAATGGTGCTGTTTCAACATGAAAAGCCAAACCACAGTATTTAGAAAATGCTGAGATGGCACATTCACTTTGCCTGCTGTTGGGTTTTTCCCCCTCAAATTGCTCCCCAGTTATGTTTCCAAATGCAGCCGTTCGGCAAACTCTCCCTGTTCCCTGATGCCCTGGGGGGCAGACAGGATTTGCCCTTGTCTGGTAGCTCTGGGGGTCTCACCCAAAAGGATGCCCAGGGGAGGCAGACAATGGCACTCCTGCCTGGGGGGCAATGTCACCCCCTGGCTTAGGGATAACAGGCTGGGCACCCACCAGCCCTGGTGGAGTCTTCCCTTAGTCACAGCCATGGTGGGTTGCTGGGGGCACAAGAGGAAGCAGCTTTGCATAGCTCTCACATTGATTTCTAAGGTAACTGGAGACAGAAATTTGGAGTTCAGATGCTTAAATCAGTGAATAGGGACTAATTTGGACTCCTCTCCTGATGCTGCCCAAAATTTCAGTGTACTCTTGTACTCTGGGTGCTCTTTCCTGAAAATGCCTGTGAACATTTACACTGAGATAAATCCATGCGTGTGTGTTTGGTCTCCTCCTCTGATCCAGGGACAGATTGCAATATGGGATCTGACTGTTCCAGTTGGGACATTCATGGAAGTGCCTGGTGTCAGAAGAAATACAGATGGTCAGGGAGATTTGATGACAGAGATTGTAAATCAGAGCAATGCTCATTCTTCTGCGGGACAGAAGCCTGTTTGGATGTCCAGGCAAAGCTAAGCAACCCACATATAGATCCAAATTTCATATAGTATTAGTTAAATAATTAAAATTAAATACAGATGGATTTGTTTGTTATTCATCATATAATTAGATCAAGGAAAAGCAGGTGAGAGTTCCCATTTGCAGCATTAATTACGTTTCTGGCCAGGCTTTCAAACCAACAGACTACTGGAACCCACATCTTTCTGTGAGTCTCCTTTTCATCTCTCCTCTGCCCACTCTTAATCCTGCTGCTCATGGTTGGCTGCACAAGGACCCACTCCAGCTCCTATGGACAGCATTGGCATCCCGCATGCTGGCTTCAGTTACAGCAAACCCAAACTGTAAACAGGCTTGATCCTGGGCTTGAGGAGGCGAGCCTCGAGGAAATGACAGCAGAGACAAAACCCTGCAGTAATAATATAGCAAACTCAGTGTCTGTTGACGTAGCTGTGGTACTCTGTAGCTGAAGAGCAAGTTAACCAGTCCTGATCCTCCACGCAATGTCCCAGTGAATGCACTGCTGTAGGAATGTCTTGTGGCCCAGGATTTGGAAACAAGGCTGTCACAAGGGACGGGGTGCTTAGATAGTTATCAAGGAGATGTGTGACCTCTCATGGCAGGGAGCCTCCAGGTGGAAACCCACCAGCAAACCCAGTTGGAACACCATAAGGAGCTGTCCCAGCAAGTCTCATTGACAATGTTCTGCCATGGCCCTTGGATGTTACTTAAACTTTAGAACATTTGTTCTGCTGCAAGAGAGGCTTGCATGGAAAAATAGAACAGGATTAATTAGCCGTTTCCCACAAAGTGTTTTCATCAAAGGCAGCAAAATAATAACTAGGCCCTCAGTGTTAAGTGAATCCATTAAAGTTAATTGAGCAATGAGTAAAGCAGCTTTAATGCCCTCCTCCTGATGTGTCTGGCTTTTCATATTCATGGCACCATGTAATCTTTGGGCTGGTGATTCTGTTCCGCATCCAAGCTGCTTCCCTACTTGCCTGGCTTGGTGCCTCAGCTCCCCATCTCCTTGACCCTCCAGGAAGCCTGTCCTGCCGCATTTGTGGGCAAACTGTTCCCTTTCCTTTCACCCTATGAGGACTACTAGATGTTTATGACAGGCAAGGTAAAGCAACAGGAGCAGCAAAGGTGGCGTAGTGAATACAAATACCTCAATATCCAATCTCCCAACACCTTCAAAGGGTGATGGTCCTTTTGCTCCTGTCTAAGAGAAATTCAAATACCAGTTAATAGCTTGTTGAAGCCATTGCAGAGGCAACATACCTAGCAAGATGTAGGCTTTAGTAGCCAGCTGCAACCAACTCCCTGGCCAAAGAGGTGTCTTCTCACAGCAGGAGAGCAGCTCTGGCCAGTTTTGGGGTACCTACTCCGGGCACGCTGAAGGTAGAGGTGATCAGAGGCAGCCTGAACTGGGAAAACTGGGTTGACAGTGGAACCAGGCTGGTGAGCAAATGCTCACTCTGATGTATGTGCAAGGGGACACAGGTGTTGACTTTGTGGATTCCTTTTGTTTATCATTCTCTGAGGGCAAGGAAATCTGGAGTTTTGATGATAGGAACAGATTTGGTTGCCTCTCCTGGGATGTTTATGCTCCTTCCTTGACTTCTCCAACAGAGGGTGTGAACCTCAAAATGATTGAAGACCTGAAGGCCATGATTGACAACATCTCTCAGGAGGTTGCTCTACTGAAGGAGAAGCAAGCGCTCCAGACAGGTACAGGACTTGCTGAACAATTCAAGGCTTTTGCTTTGGGAGAGGAGCTCTTATAAAGCGGATCCAATTTCTCCACACATTTTGACAGGAGATGCCCAAGCACCTCACAGCAATAACATGGGGAGAAATGCTGGGGGATCAAAGCAGAGCATGGGCTCACTGCAATTCCTGCAGGCAGGTGAAACTCCTCAGGCAGTTAATGACAGGAGTTGTGCAGTGTGGGGCCCCACTCTTTATGTGCTAGATCTTCCCATTTGTACAGCTATAGATATGTCTATGACACTTAGCCAGATGTTCATTTTCCTTTATGAGGTGGAGGGATGGGTTATGGATTAGTCTGTGCTTTAACCAAATGTAGCTTACTCTTTTTGTCTGAACCCCAGTGAAATGGTGACCTGGTCTCTTACACATACCACAATACTGCCCAGGGAACCTCACTGGTGGTCAGTTCCACCATGCTTCATTAAACATACACAGACGACAGTCCCAAAATGTCCATCTTCCAGCAATGCTCCACAGTTATTCTGTGCAAACTCCACCAACATCAATAGGAGCAGGATTTGCAGAATAGAGAACAGAAATTAGATGAAAATGCAATTTAAGGAGAATTTTCTCCTTAAAAAAAAAGGAACACAAGCAAAATCAAGGCTTTAGTTCCAAGCTCACATTCATTGAGAAATAATTGGTTTGGATATTAATGTATGGCTCTGATTAGGTATTGTTTAGCTACAGTACCCTGTACTCCTCAAGGTTTAGAGCTTAAAGAAAAACAAAATAATTTGATATTCTTAACACTTAAATCAGAGGCAAGCAGAAACTTCCTCTGAAGACCTCAAGCTATGCAAGCACAACGCTTCTGATCAAAGCTTATTAAAAAACACTTTTTTTTCATCTTGCATAATTAAGACGATTTAATTGGCATGCAGGCTTTTCCCAAAACACTCCAACACTTGGCAGTGCCCACGACAAAACTTGTTTCCATCAAACTCATCTGAGAAAGAGTAGCATTGGCTGGGGAAGAGCAAGGCCAGGGACAGGGGCAGGAAGACCATGCTGTGCCTCTGCCTCAGCAGCAGCAAAGCCTGGGAAGGTGGCGGGGACACCCTGAAATTCCATTTTTCCTGATGGCTGGCTGACAGGGAGGGCACGTCCCCATTCCAAGGGGCCCCTTGGAATCCTGTGCTGCCAAGGGCTGCTGTGCAGCCTAAGAGAAGAAGTTTTTAGTTTGACTGCTGGATTTGCTGCTGCTGCCTCTTCCTGGGCACTATTTTTAAACCCAATTCCCTTTTTGTCTTTTTGTTCTGTTCCTGTGGTAACTTCTCAGTTTGCCTGAAAGGCACCAAAATTCACCTAAAATGCTTTCTGGCGTTTTCGGACACCAAGACGTACCACGAGGCCAGCGAAAACTGCATCTCACAGGGCGGCACGCTCAGCACCCCCCAGAACGGGGAGGAGAATGATGCTCTCTATGACTACATGCGCAAGAGCATCGGCTCGGAGGCAGAGATCTGGCTGGGCCTCAATGACATGGCAGCAGAGGGCAAGTGGGTCGACATGACAGGCAGCCCCATCCGCTACAAGAACTGGGAGACTGAAATCACCACCCAGCCCGACGGCGGCAAGCTGGAAAACTGTGCAGCTTTGTCGGGGACCGCCATCGGCAAGTGGTTCGACAAGAGGTGCAGAGAACAGCTGCCCTACATCTGCCAGTTCATGATCGTGTAGCGGCAGGGCCTCCCCCATGCCCGCCCACGGCCCATGTCTTCCCACTCAGCAGCAGGATTATGAAGCTATAGGTGTGTGTACGTGCACGTGCACATGTACGTACGCACACCCGTGCGCACGTGTCCAAGTAGAGTCACTCTTCGCAAAGAGAGTCGTCGCGGCTCAGTGTCAGATTGTAGAGCGTTAGAGCATTTCATTTGGCCATAACCAGCCCTCTTAGCAGCTGCACTGTTCTTTCTAAGGCATGATTCATAGATATATTTTTTTACACAGGGAATTTATTAGGATGGCTCAGTTATTTTGGCAAAGAACCAGTGCGGCAGTCCAGCCTAGCATACAGCTGCCTCAGCTGCCCAGGGCTGTCACTCTGCAATGTCCTTTCCCATCTTGCTGAGCTTTGTTGGGACACCAGCAGAGCTAATTTCTTCTTTCTTCTCTTGTTTTCCTTCCCCAAAAACCTTGGCAGTGATCTGTGGGAGCTCCTTGTTCCTCATAGTGCCATGATTCAGCCTGCTGAGGATCAAGGTCCTGTCTCAATGAGTGGAGGGAGTTATTCCTGCTTTGCGTTGACAGATACAATTGGGCTTATTTGGCAGAGTACCAGCTGTTCAATGAGTTGTCCAACTAGTTGAGTTATGTGCATGAACAAATTAGCAAGTTACAGACATGTTTGGTCCTTTCCTCATCTGCCAGAAGCCAGTTTCACTGACTTCAGTGGGAGAACAACACCCACTGCCAGATCTTTTAATGAAAAAATCCCATCAGCAGCTTTATTTATGCTGCAGCATCATGGTGGAAGCAGCAATGACTTGCAACCTAGTTAGTCAAATATATTATTAAAATAGAAGATGAACGTATTACGTAAATAACATAAACATAATGCTATTAGGGAATACACTGCTATATAAAAGCAATGGTGTATTGAAAACAAACTCCAGGACAACTCACTTCAGCAGCTTTAGGAATAACCTGACCTGTTTATGTGATGAGAACCCAGATGAAATAGTCCTGTTGCTAGTCCAGACACAGTCCTTGGCAAGCATAAATCTGCTGAGCGCTGTGCCAATATAGTCATGCCCAGTTGAAGGTCTGGCCTCAGTAATTTTTTACTGAGACATGAGTAAAAGAATAGAAATAAATTTAAATTAACAGCAATGATGGGAAAGTAGTGCAGATCACCCCGGCAGCTTAATGAAGCTCTGCTGGCTGAAATGTATCAGAGATTCTTCGCAGTCTAGTGCTTGGTAATAACCCCTCCAGTTTGGCTAACATCCCTTGTGCTTCCAGGTTAGGGGTGTCAAGACATGATGCTGTTGGGGAACCCACAGGATAGGTATTCCAATTTGCTGCTTTGTTTAAAAGCAGCATGATGGTAGGTCTTCCAAGACATCAAGTTTGAGCCAAGCTGGAAACACACATACGCAAATGCAGAGTGCACGCTTCTGAGGCTGTCACTATTGCCAAACTCTCTGCTGTTCAAATGACTATAAAATAAAAATATCTACATAGCTTGCTGAAGGAATGGAGTTGTGTCAGTGTGATTGGAGTGCTTTCTTCTCCTTGTCTTTCTCTTCAGAGCAGCTCCAGGGATCTGTCTGAAGGTTGGAGATATCAAAGGCAGAGGGAAAAAGCAGAAGGCGAGAGCCTCTTACCTTGTAATATGCTTTACAGGATTCTCCCCCTCCTGCCCCATTATCATCCCAGTCACACGCCATACACAGGATACAGGCAGGGAGTCCTTTTATAGGAAAATAAGATTTCCTTCCTCCCCTCCTCTTGCTGCTGGGAAATTTCATTCTAAAATACAAGCCAACGCAGAAGAAAGGTCCCTCCCTTTAGTGGTGCTGAGGGAGGCGGCACCTCAGGTCCCAGCATTGAGACAGTCCTTCCCAGGCTGCCTTCCACCTCCTCTGCAAGGAGCAGAGCTGCAGCAGCACTAAGAATTCCTCTCCTTCACACACTGATGTGGTGACGACTTCTCCCTCCTTCTTCTCCTCCACCTCCTCCTCTCCTGCATCCCACACAGGAGAGAAGACGGTCAATGAAGAAGATAGTGCTCCACACCACTCTGTGAAGTTTCAAATGCTGCAGAACTGCATGTGAAATTAGGTCGCTTTTGCACAGAGGGCAGCCCTTTGCCGAGCTTTACTTTGGGCCCTGCTCCTGAAGATTTCCAAGACTCTTTGCTGTAGATCATGGTTACATGCTACAAGCCAGCTTGTCTCAATATAAATCCTCTAGTTCCTTTGGCAGATGTTCCCTCCATGTTTTGAGATACACATGAATGCAAAGCGACAATGCTGGAAGAGTTGCTGGCTTTAATCCAGACTGGACATAAACCACAAGGTCTTAACACACAATGTGTGGTCAGAGAAATAAACAGAGGGCTTTTATGGGAGCCCAGGAACAGAAGAGGGACAATGTGAAAGCTATCGACCCTGGCAATGCTGAGCTTTGGGGAAGATGTGGGTGCTGGAGCTGGACCATCTTTGCCTAGAGCGTGTATCTGAAAAACGGCCGTGGAGATGGATGCCAAAGGATATTCCCAGAGCAGACATTAAAGAGTCAATCTCTCAAAATCTAAAAAATAACAAGTTGGTCTCAGCAGATTTCTTGCTCATCTCTCTCTTGCTCTCTATTTTCTCATAGCTAAACTCCTGCCAGCATCATTCCTCACGTATGTCTTGCTCTTCTGAAGCAGGGAGGAGAACAGGGAAGGGTGGTTTTGCCCTTGCTGTAGTTGTTGGATCCAGGATGATGAAACTGACTTTGCAGTTTCAGTGTTACTTTTATAAGGTTAATATTATTCTTACATTCTTCTTCTTACTGTACATTATGAACTACAAATTTTCTTTGAAAAGCCAAAGAAAAAGAACTTCTAGAAGATTCCTCATCCCTGCTTACTACAGTACTCTTTTTTGTTTGTTTGTGGCCAACTCTGTGTTTTGTGCTCACAGTGAATGCAAGGATGGAGGGGTTGAGTGGGGGACGCTGGCTGCCTCAGCTCCAGAGGGACCTGATGGAAACTGCCCAGAGCACACGTGGTCCATCTGCTGGGGGCCAGGACAAGCATCACTTTTTTGATCTTCCATTAAATTGTTTTTGCACTTAAGCCAGAGAGGAACATCTGCTGTCCACAAAGTGCGGTCTGAACCAAAGGCATGCAGAATAATGGAAAGAAACCTCAGCTCTTCTCCCAGAAAAAGGAAATGTGGAAATGATCACATCTGAAACAATATATTGTGATGCCTGCAATCTCTTGTGAACCTCATGTTATTAAAATAGGAGATGTTGTGTAAGATCTTGTGCCACTGATGGCACCACTTGGCTGCTTGTGGCTCTGTGACACAGCAGAGGAAAGATGAAGAATGAAATATGCATATATTTATATAAAAAAAAGAAGAAAAGGTTTTGGGTGAGCCCACAGAAAGAGTTACCCCAGTACTACGTCATCCACAGCTGACTTCAACAGACCTGCACTAATCCACACAACTGATTGCCCCCACCGCAATTCACCCAGATCCAGAAGTTCAGGACCTTCTTTGCCTGAAGGTCCAGGCAAAGGACCAAATGGTTCAGAGTGAAATGGCTAACCATAAAATGGGTAATACTTTTCTGAAATCTCCCTCTGAACAAGAGCCAGAACAGCACAGGAGCCAGGTTGCTTTTTGGTTTTGCACAATAAAAGGGCCAGCTAGGCAAAGGTGGGTAAGAATTTGGGAGTTGTGAGCAAAAAGCTTGTTTTGAGCCTTGAATACTTTTGTGGGACTCCAGCCTTAGCAGTCCTGGGTGAAATCAGATCAAGAGAGATTGGTGACATGGGAAAAGGACCCCGAGCAGAGAGAAGGCAAAGATTCACATTCAGAACAGGAAACCCAACACCATGCCTCTGCTCCTTGTGCCTGTCCACTCAGCCTGGGGGTTACTCAGACTGAAAGCAGCTGATGCAGCCTGTCATCCTCTGCAAGGAACACTCCCTCAACACCTGTGCTCCTGCCTGACACAGGGGGAACATACTTCCCACCTCTGTCTGTGGAATGAGACCATTGGTAGAATGCATTTCAAGAAGGAAGGACCTCCTCCACCCCTGAACCACTGAACCCTGTGATTCCTATAGGCTTTACTGTTTGGTCCTCCTTCTGTGTAAGCACTGAACCCCACTTCAGTACCTGGTCTGCCAGTTTCTCTTTTTGCAAATAAAATAAAAAGCTTAATTAAAGTTACATTTCTCCAGCTCAGAAGCTGCCATAGGCAGGGAAGCAACACAGATCTGTGAGACTCAGCAAACAAGGGTAAGCAAAACCACCCCTGGGAGCATAACTATAAACCAGTTAGGGGTCACTAAACTAATGGAGAGTATAAAAATAAACTCCTTGGGGATAGAAGATAAAGAGGATATCAGGCTATGGAGTACAAACTAAATGCTTTATTTTTTTATCTCCAGTATAAAAGTACCTAGAGGGAGTCCAAAGGTAACAACTGGGGACTGTTCCAAATACAGCTAAAAACAAATCACAACCATCTTAGCCACGACTCGCACCCGGCAGCCTCTCCACTATGTCCTGCGCTGTGCAGACAGGTCTGTGGCTGCATCACCCCCCTATGACTCCCATCTGTCCCACCATGCTAGAGACTGGGACCTCACCCCAGTGTCTGCAGCCTCACTCCAAGAAGGAAGCAAAAACCCACAGGTGCCATGCTGCCAAGAGGTGAGACCAGCTGCTAATCACAGAATACAGTTGTTTTGCCTCAGCCCTGTTAGAAAGCTGACCCTGAGCCCGCAGGAGAGAACGCAACACAGAAGCCACTTGCCAGCCTGGCAATGGAGAACATGTCTCAAGTTGCTATGTTTAGAAAACACTGTTTGGGAAGCACTATAGCTTATGAAAGAAAATGCAGGAGGGTAAATAAAATCTGCAATCCCTACTGCTTTTGTACAAATGCCCCAGGGCCAGCTTGGTTTCCCACTGCAGTATCAGCAACTTCTTATTTCTATCACACCCACTAACAGGGAGCCCAAAAGTGAGGTCTGTGACATTCAGTAGTTTACACTGTTTCTATGTTTCTCAGGACCAGTGAGGTCACATCTGGAATGCCAGGTCTAGTTCTGGGCTCCCCAGTACTGAGGGACACGGACTTACTGGAGTGACTGCAGTGAAGATGAAAGGATTGGGGCAGCACAAGTCATGTGAGGAGAAAGTGAGAGCTGAGACTACCCAGCCTGAAGAAGAAAAAGTTCGGGCATCTTATCCAAGTGTTTAAATGCCTGATGGGGGAGGGTAGTGAAGACAGAGCCATGAGCACAAAATGACATACAGGAAATCTTGCTTAAAGAGAAGAGAACCCCTTTTCTCTGTTAGGGTTGTCAAACCCTGGCACAGGTTGTCCAGAGAGGCTGTGGAGCCTCTTCCCTTGGAGATACTCAAAATCTGACTGAACATGGCCCTGGATAAGCTGCTCCAGGGGATCTTGCTCTGAGTAGGAGACATAACCAGGCAGGTTCCAGAGGTCCCATCAACCTCAGCTTTTCTGTGCAAACACAACCACTGAGCAAGGGCTCCTACCTACACAACTTGTTCCTCTTCTACAGTCACAGGAGAAAAACAGGCATTTCCAGGGCAGACTGATGACCTCAGACATGTGATAGATGAGCTGTCATATAAACGCCTTCCTACAGAATAAGGTTATCAATAAAGCAAATAAAATAATCTCTTGTGGGATGAGATTTCTACACTGTAGTTAGTGTTGCCAGAGCTCTAGATACTGACTAGGTCTTACTGGTCTGCCAAGTGTTATCAGAAGACAAGAGCTGAAATTCATACAGTTATTCAACCAAAAGAAAACTGGAAAAAAACTCCACTAAAGTACCAAAAAGCAAATTGTGTTTTTTGTATTAAATGTTCAATTCAAACACACAATTCATGAGTGCATAGATGACTATGTGAATTGGCTCAGCCACAGTGACAGATTTGCTTTACTGATAAGAGTAGGACAGTCCAAGGGCAGCTTGAATTTCATCTGGATTCATGTGCAATGCGGACACTGCTCCATCCCTAGGAAGGCTTCGATCCAAACCCCCTAAGTGTCAAGCCATGCTGACATGTGGGATCCAAACCCCAGGAGGTGGGCAATGGCACTGCCTGTGCACTAGCACAGAGGTGCTGCAACACACATTTATCCAGATAGGCTCTCACACTTTGTTCTATAATACATCAAAGCAGAAAGCCAAACCCCCAAGTGGGTAAACGTTAAATCAGTCAACTTTTAGGAAACGCTCCAGAAATTGCATCGATTATAAATGTGGTTAAACAATTGGTTCCATTGAAGAGCAAGGACTTGGAAGGAGCAGTGTGGGTGGGGTGCTGTGTACCTACAGTGAGTGACTGACAAGTTTTCTACACAGCCTGCAAACAGAATTTGTTTTCAAAAAAGAATCAAAACAACACTTAGTGGGTTTTATTCCTAAATAAAAACGTATGCACCATAAATGGATGCAAAGACAGCAAGGAATTGTAATGTATCACTGGAGAAAGACAAGAAATCCTGAAAGCATAGTACTTGGGGAAAAAAAATACACTACAGATAAAATATGGAAAGCTTGAAAACAGAGAAAAATCGTCATTAATGAGAATTTTTCCTTTTTTTAAACATTCATAGGAATTGTTTGCCAGTCTACATAAGTAGCCTATTTTTAATCCCGCTGGAACTACAGATTTAGGTAGTGTCCACAGCCAGATATAAAAACACCTTATGAGTTTCATCAGGTGATAAATGCCCATTAAAAAAAGAGAGCACATAGCCTAGAGGCCAAACTGCAGTAAGCAGTGCATGCATACAAAAGCAAAGATTCAGCCTTTGATTCACATGCTAATGAGGGAGCCAGGATGACCCCTGGTCCATAAAAAATCGTGGTCTTGAGTCTCAGGAACTGGCTGCATCAGGTGAGGCAGAGCTCATGGGGTGGTGAAATATTGCCTTGAGGTCACCCATCCTTTCACATTTCCTGCAGGGCCAAGGACACCTTTCCTTCTCTCCTTCCTCTTTCCCAATGCCCTGAATTTGCACTCTTTGGGGATTAAAACTGGTTATTCCAGGCACAGAGACTTGAAGTTGCATTGAAATTATCTATTAAAAAATATCCCATCATATAATCTGGCAATTCCCTAGTCTGTGTATCAGTTATCGATCCATAGGAATGACAGCACATCACAGCTTATCTGCACACGTCGTGTTTTGCAGCAATTCCACGGCTTCCTCAGCTGCATCCCCACAACACAGAACAAGCCACAATATTTAATGTAGAATTGAGGTGCACAAGCACAGTGTTGAGATTTCAGCTAACAGGAGCAGTGAAGAATTACACATGCCTGGAGTCTTAAGCCATACTTGGTCCAGGAACCCAGTTCTCAGTTAAATCTATCTTGCCTATCTTGCCAGGCAGATAGGCAGGAACCACAGCAGCCAGCCCCTAATCCCTGCTCATCTCACATACAACTACCCATCGCTCCCCAGCTGCTCTTGGCAGAGCTGAAGGGAAAATCCAGCTTTGCCAAAGGAGAGGGAAAATTTAAAAGACCACCAGGTCATAACATCTTTGTTCCAGCCCTTTTTTCCCTTTGCTGTCGGGAGCTGGTTTAGAGGCACAGGCTGAGTGAAGGCAGGGCCCCGGGATACCTGGTACCCATGCGCCACGTGCCTCCAGAGATGTCTGTGTTAGGGCTGGGATCATGATGCAGAGGGCACCTCAGTATTACAGACATTGCAGTTATGGGGCTTCAGTTTTGAATTCTGCACAATGAAGGACAACATACAAACAAGAGACATTATGGCTGTAAAGCTCTGGACCTTAAAACCAGGAAAATGTGGAAACTAGGGTTACCTGGAAACCATGATTCAATATACCTCTTCCACCATATCAGCATGCATTAGCTGTACCAATAATTTCTTATCAGGGTTAGTACATTTACCACAAGCATAACATCAGCACTAACCGCAGCAAATGCTATTACAGCAGTAGCTTTGCAGAAAAGGATGAAACTTAAGCATTCAGGCAGAAACACACCCTCCCACTGTGCAGGAGAGCTCCTCCTCCCTACTTTGCTTTCCCTGGCTGTCACCTAGATGTGACTGGTTTCTTGGCAAAAACTCAAAGGGTGGGTAAGAGTCTCTAGTTAGGGTCCAATATCAATGCGGACCAAAAAAAACATCTCATATTCCTACTGCTGTATAAAATTACCTGAAGACATTCTGTTAGTGCAGAATAGTGATTTAACTAAATATTGTGGTTAGGAGAAGAGACTCAGTAGTCACAGGGGTACTGACATCAACTAACACAACCAAAAGCAACTTCTGGCTTGGGAATGCCCAGGGATGGCACAGTAAGTCCTTGTCATCTCAAAAGGCCAGCAGAGCCTGCCTAACTGCTGCATCTCCAGGACATTGTCAGGAGAGAGGTGGTTGTAATTTCTCTGGAGAAAGCTTAATTCACAGCTCCTGCCACAGCATATAAGATCCTTCTCTTACATCTGTATCCCCACAATGATGAGATGACGTGAGACAACACAAGGTTTGCCATACGTTATTGTGTTAACAATAGGAAATACCAGAATGAGGTGAAATTACCCCAAAAGAAAACATAGAGGAAAATTTCTACCCTCAGAATAAGCACTAAGTTTCACCGTAATGATTAAAGTTAAAATTACTATCTGAGCCCACAAGAGTGAGGGGATGAATAATTCTCATCATCTTTTTCCACTCTGAGGTAGCAGGAAGGGGAACATCTGCCTTGTTTTGTTCCTCAGTGAAAGCAAGCCACAAAGTCATCACCACTGCATCAACTAAAGCAAAGTGTGAGTTGGTGGAGACATTTTTACTACAGTCAATGCTAGTGAAGCAATTACAGATTTTGTAAAGCATATCTTGGAAAGAGGTTACCGGTGGTGATATGATTAGTTGCACCATTTGTGGACCTAGCTTATTGTTCTGCACACTTGCATCTAATTTGGTGTATAATTAGGTGTCACTTATACAAGAGGTCATTCATGTCAAGAGAAGCAATAGTTTCCAGAATAATTTGAGTTTTCCTACATATATTAACATTTTCCCAAGCACTTCTCCAGCTACTTGAGATGTCAACAACTACTTCAAGTACTGCCACTTCATTCAGCGCTGAAGCAGCTTTGCGGTTGCTTTGTGCCAAGACCTGGGGACCTTGCTGTAGGAAACTTCACCCAGCAGCTTTGCTGTATTCCAAGACGGTTTAGGTGAGGCTAGAGTAAGAAATACATTGTAGACAGAGGTTATAAGTATCTCACCACGTTCACCAAAAAAATTGGTTTCTGCAGACTTCTGTTTTGATTTTGGCTGATTAGGAGTGTCGGGAAAAACGCAGATAAGACATGAAAGTACAACGGGGGGAGTGATGACAAAAAATCTGCTTTTCAGTGGTGTTTGGAACACCTTCATTGACACATGGTTCAGCCTCTCCAGGTTGAGCTGTCCTGCTTCCAACAGTGCCACTTTCCCAGCCATAACCCAGGCACAAATTCCTTAAGACTTGTGCCCCACAGGCTGTATCGGGAAGTGTTATTACAGAAATCCAGCACCTCCTTTCACCTGAAGCTGTACCATGACCTTTAATGTAGACAGGTGACCCATAAAAACCTAAGGAGAACATGGGGGAGTTTGACCTGCAGAACTGATCAGCCAAATGTATCAAATGTCAGAATACATGAGTATATAGTAAATTCCCATTTCTCTAAGCTGCTTGACCAGTAAGGAAAATTATTAAATTGTCTTCTGGGATATTAGACACATGCGTGAACCCCTATGCCTTGCTAGGCTGGTTTAAATATATTTAGAAATTTGTTCTTCATTAACACAAAGAAAAGAAATTAGGAAGATCTAATAGCTTGCTGCCTTTATTTTTTTTTTCTTATTGCTCTGAAAGATTAACCTATAAAATATTCACTGAACAATCATACTAGAAGATTTTATTAGGCCTTTGGTTACTTTTTAGGGTTTACCACTCATTAAATAAACTTTCATCAACTAAAAGAAGCTAAGGGAAAACATATTAACCTTTTACAAGCTTTTGACCAGGTAAAATATTAAGCTGTGAAAGGAATTACCAACTATCTAGAGGTTTGATTTGGCAGAAAGTATAACAGTTTTAACTTACTATGGAAATGTAAAACCCATATTCAAGCTTTTGAGCTTGCATATTACTAAGATGATGCTTCTTATACAAAAACACATCACAGAATTTTTCTTATTTCTGAGGATATCAGGAGTTGCATTGCTTTTCCAAGTAGTGTAACTCTGATAGTTTCTGCCTCATAAGAAAGTACCAGTGGATGTGCAGGTCTTCAAAGTTGAAAGCTTTGGGCTGTCATGCCCCAAAGTACAAATGCAAAACTCTACTTAGCAGCTTAAACTGTAGGGTAGTTCTTTGCCTTTGTACCCTGTGCTATGAAACAGCACCTCTGTGCCTTTGTTTTCAGGTTACTTTTTCCAGAAGCCACCAATTAAATAAAAATAGCATTCTGAGAGGAAAACCACACCACTAGTTTGCTTCTCTTTTATTTTAAAAAGCCACACACCACCTTTTAAATGAAAAGCATTTGCGATGATGAATTTGAAGCAGCAGTTGGGCATAGGAGCCTGCAGTTCATACTCCTGAGACCAAGTGGTGAACCCTTTTAAGACCAGGTTCTTCTGTGAAGAAAATTAGATTTGCACTTGTAATCAATACCTGCTTTGCCACAATTAATCTCATGTACAGAGGAAGCTGTCTGTATAGGTTCTGTCTGTCATTTTTTATCCTGTAAGATAAAGATTGAAGGCAGGGATATTTTTCCCATAATGACAAGTGGCAAAGGTTCAGGATGTCTGTCTACCCCCTTCAGGTAAAACCATGCCCGGGGTTCCTGAGAAAGAGGAACATCCAAACATGTCCCCATTAAATTTGAGGAGGTAACTCCTGAAAGGTGTCTACTTACCTTCCCCATTATTTACCTAAGCCAGCCCACTGGAGGATGCATCCTCCAAAATGGGGGAAAACAAGCAACCAACAATGGCAACCAACAATGGCAACCAATAATGGCAACCAACAACTAAAACAAAAATTAAATTTTAAATAAATAAAATTAAATTAAAAAATAAATATTAAGGGAAAATAAATACTTAAAGACAATTTTAAATGAAAAAAAATCAATTTTAAAAGATTTTTAAATTTTATTAAAAATAAATAAATAAAAAGGGGAACACATACTTTACATGAAACATTTAGTTGCTTCTAAACGATACTTCCTGAAATCAACTAATTTCCAGATAGAAAAAATAGCTTTGCTGCAAAGATGACAGGACATCACCAAAACCATTTCCCTCATTTTCTTCTGAGAAAGCACCTTTCAGGAAGTGAGGTCATATTTTCCAGCCTCATACCTAAAAAAGGTGCTGTGTATTGACAGAGTACTGCTCTGTTAGAGCATCTCTGACAGGATGCATTGTGGCACCCTTTCTACTGCAGGAGTTGTACCAGGATAAATCCACATATTATATATAAAATGCACACACAAATGTGGCAAGGAACAAAGCAGTCCCTTCAGTTTTTGAAGACTCATCTTGCCCAGAAGCGTAAAGCCTGGTTTGTGTGCAGCAGTGTAGCAATTCTTTAATACAAAAAATGGATGCAGCCCAAACCACAAAAAAACCACAACCTTTTATATGTTGTGTTGCTAATTGAAACAATTTGCCATGATTTATTTATGCTGATGGAACAACACACCAGAAGTTTCTAAGTCCCTGTAAAAGGACTGTTTCTTCCTCCAGGCTAGATCAATTTTCCATACCAGAATTCCTCAGTTTCAAAGAAAACTAGGTAACCCATGCTTACCTATTTGCTGCGAAGCTATACTTCATGAAAGATAAACCAATCACTGAATTGGATGTAGAAAGCCATTTATACTCAAGGTATAAATCCTATGGTTTTTTTTTTTGTTTCCAGCTTCAAAGTTTTCAGGGAGGTAGATTTGCTCCCACCTTTGTGTACACCACAGCCTGCCTGGTGAACATGTGTACATGGATGACTGTTATTCAGTGTTTTGCTTTCTCCCTGCTCTCCAACAACATTCACACACTTAAATGTATTCTCTGTCACACTCACAAGTATCCCAGGGTAGTTTCTTCAGAGTAACATGATTTTTTTCCTCCACCGCCTAAGGAGTTGAAGTCTCACTATTAGTCTGGTGTGAACAACAAAGATTACTTTTTCATTTCCTACTGGTGCTCTACAAATTTTGCTGTTATTAAAAAAACTAGTAACTTGGCTCTTGATTTATCTGGAAATTACACTAGACTATTCACAAACATGCTTAAAAAATAAAGCAATTACTGAGTGTTTTGACAGCTCAGGATTGTCCAGACCTTACAGATTCAAGCCCAAGAAGCAAGAAGTATCTTTTCAGCTTTGCTGGTTGGGCAACAAAACCCTGAGCTTCCCTTTGCTCTTCAAAAGCAAATTACATTTGGGCCAGGAGTTTAGAAACTGCTGTCCTCCTCTGGACCCCCGCCTTTCAATTAAATGGTAAACTAGACTTATAAATTTTCATTTCTAGGTAAAGACCACTGCACGGGAATTACTCTAGGATGGCACAACTGCAGTAAAGATACAAATGATAAACACTTTCATTTTCAATCGTATTAAGCGACAATTTTGGAGACGGCCTAGAGACTGGACAATCCTTGCTGAGTTTCCTCATGCCTTCCAAGAGTAGATGTGATTAATTCAGCCTAGAATCCATTCCCAGCAGTTACTGGGATCCTCAGTAGTGAGGAATTCAACCATCATTTTCTATGCTCATTAAACTTGCCCCAAAATAAATTAAAAAACAATAAACAAAAAGAGCAATCAGTATGTACTGATTCCATGAGCTTTTATTTAGAACAAAATGGACTTCACACATTTTCATAAGGGTCTCTTCTGGGCTGCAGAACTAGTCATAAAATGTACTGTTATGCTATTATCCCTGAAAAGAAAATTTTGAATTCAATTGTATGTGTCAGTTGGAGATGAATAAATTATAAACATCACAACCCTACTGTGAAGCCCCTGAACTATTTATTTTTATATGAAAGCTTCAAATATTTATTTGAAGCTCCCTTATCCTCAATGATCTAAACACACACCTTTAAGAACTGTAATTACCAGCATATCACTGGCTACACAAGAAAAAGAACACTCACAGTCAGCAGTCTGTTATCCCAGGAAACTAGATTCTCTAGAAATCCATTTCTATTGTCTAGGGTGACGGTGGAAGCTGCGAAGTCAGACATCAAAATACTCGAGGCTGAGGCCACACACACATACCCACATACCCACACGAGGAAGAGATACACTATTTACTCCAGCTGGCAGTAGCATTATTTTTCATTTATTTAAAAAAAAAATTCACAACTTTCTCTTAATGAAAAGCAAACTGGAATCTGTGCCTGAACTCTTACTCTAAACATACCAAAATAAGCACAGAAAAAGTCAACTTTAGACTGGAAACATCTGTAAAATAAGGTTTACATTGCCATACCAAAAGCTGAGTTAAAAGAGAACAAATGAAAATATCCATCAACAACCATCAATATTCTCAAAGATTAAGAGGTTGTGAACAAAATCCCGATCTCCATTATGTTTTCTTCAGTTGGTTAGAAAAAACATGAACTATAAAAAGTCATCTAAGAAACTGCAGAAACCTTGCTAAGGGGAAGAGAAAGCCTTGAATTTCTCTTACAGACTTCTCATTCCTTTTCAATAAAACAGCAGTGAGGAACATTGACCACACAAATGCGTAACTGGACTACTCTGATAAAAAACGTATTGCGGCAATTCAGTCACCCGAGAAAAACAGATATCAGTATTAATACAGAAATCTTTTTAAGTTCTCAAATAACATTAAAATTACCCATTACATTTTAAAATACGTGATTCCAGCGAGTAGCCAGAGATCTAGAAATACACGTTTCTGTATTAAAAGGGATAAAAATAAGCAGGAAGGTACCTGAAACAATAAAAGGCATTTTTAGCTGGAATGTGTTTTGCTATATGCTACAGGAAACTGCATCAGATATGACATTATACTGAATCTTGTAGTGGTTCCAAGCAGTATGATGGTACACACTGTTAAATACACACACTTGACCAAATAGTCAATCTGTCAGAATAGTTAACGCAGGAAGAAATCCACATTTTTAATTAATGTAAACAGTAAGGTTTCTAAAAGACATTTTAATTTTAAGCATTATTATATTTTTAACATTACTGCCTGCAACACTGTCGAAGTTTTATGTCACCTTTGTGCATCACTAGGCAAGAAACGGTATGACACTTGGAGAGAAATTCTCCAGTCATTGAGTCTAGTGCTGCACACAAAATCACGAACATCCTCAGTAAACTGCACACCTGGACAAGACAGATGTTTGTATATAAAAGGCAACTTTATTTATATACCCGTAATCCTCTGCACAAAGATCTGACCCTCACATTTTAAAAGGCACAGGCTTTTAAAAAGGCTAGAGTGAGGGGCACTTAAAATGGAACGTATTATTTACCTGATTTCAAGAGCTGCCTTTAAAAGGCAGCTAGACAACTGAACTGCAAGTCCTGCCAGAAATCAAGAACTGTCCCCACCATCATTTAAACACTTGAAACATTTAGGCTTGTCTTATGGATTCACTCTCATTCTTTGCATTTCAGAGAAACCACCTGCTGGAAACAATAGTTTCCTTTACCCTGTTTTTTAATCCTTAGTAACAGGAGAAGTGAAAAGCACTAGTAAACAACTGAATGACCACATAATTATTTCTTCATTGAATCTTTACTCTTACTTAAACCAAAAGATCAAGTTATTAGTAGAATGTGAATGTTACAGGCATCTGAACACAAGTGCAAATTGGTTTAGACTTTTGAAACCGTTTTTGTACAAAAGCAAGAAAATAGTCTTTGGTGTAGGCTCATGTTGTACAATCCAATATAATAACATCAGTCAAAAATTACAGAAAACCCATAACTTATCCTCTGAAGTAGAAGAGCTCAAAGCTCAAGTGATCACACTGATTTATAGGCACAGAGTTCTTCCAGGTGGCCTACATGGTCTTTCACTACACTTACATAGCCACTATCATGCTAAATATGATAAATTTTCAAGCTTTCACAGCTTTCACTGTCCTTTCACAGGTGGAAAGGACAGTGTCCCCACCTGTGCTCAGATATTAGCAGATTGCTTAGATGTGTGCAACCTGGAGCTGCCTTGAGACAGTGATGCAGCCTGCATTTCCTAAGAGTCACCAACCAACACTCAAACAAATGACTCTGAGAGGAGGAAATACTGGACAGAACACTCTCCCCACTACTAATGGCCCCAGTTTTAAGCTGGCAGTTAGGAATTAAATTTCCAGATGCCTTTTTAGTAAAAAGCAGAAGAGTACCTTTGGCACCTGTTTCACAACAAGAAGTGCATGCAGTCCTGGAATGTTCTGACTGAGTTTGCTAGATGTTCACTTTAAAATTGAAAGCTATCAACAGCTAAATTTAAAAAAATAAAATGACACAAAAGAACCAAAACCACACACAAAACAACACAATATCAAAATACATTTAAAAATAACACTCCTCTTCAGTATTTTTTTTCTCCTAGACTGCTATTCTTACACCTGTGTTTCCACAGGAAACTGCTATACCTGGTATAAAATTATTCCACTAAACCATCCTGTTTCTTACTTTCCAGCAAGGGCATACTTGTGTCTCCCTTATCCTTTTCATTTGCATCTCCACTGTCCTCTAATTGCCCCAATTTCTGATGAGCAAATGTGTAAGTGTCATGGTCTGTGTCCATCAGAGGTGGAGATTCCTCCTCAGTGTTAGAGGAGCATTTAATGTCTTTTCTGAAGGAGAATGGAGGCGGTGAAGGAGGCAAGCTACCAATGCGTCCATCAAAAGGCCGGTACACATCAACTTCTGGGGCAACTGAGCCATTAGACTCCTTCAGCAAGTGTCCATAGACCACAGCATCATCAATAACTGCATAGACATGAGACTCATTGTTTCGCCTCCCTTTTCTGAATAAGCTTTTTTTTCCAGGCATCTGGGTATTCACGTTAGCATTGTACACTCCCACCATGGGATTCTGGGTTTTCTTCTTCCTGTTACAGAGTTGAAGTTGTTAACAGGTCAAAAACAACGTATCTGGTGTGTTTGAACTCAATAATAACAGCTTCTGTTTACCCATCCCAGCCACAGTGTCAGGCAGTCTACCTGGATTAAAGGCTTTACTGGCAATCTTAGGAAAAATAGACTCTTGAGTCTAGACATGCTGTTTTAACAGAGCAGAAAATAACTTCACCCCACCTGGTTACCCACTGCTGCTGTCTGACCCTGAAGTTTGCAAGATTAACTGCAATGGCCTGCCAAGCATTGGGGTCCTGGCTGTGCAGTGTACCAAGTCCCACAACATCCACCGACATTAATAAGACCCAGCAACTACTCCTCACAAAACAAGGCTGAGTGTTATTGAAGATGAGACAGTGGGTCCCCTATAAAAGCCAAATGAACTTTTCTTGGTTATACTTTGAGTGACTGTCCCTAAACTGGAAAGAACAAAGGCCAAACTGAAGACTTTTAAGCCTGCATTTGTAAAGTCTCTCCTGTGTGGCAGGAAAATGTGCTCATAAGTGCTCTAGTCACCATATTGCATAAATTCCTTCCAGCTTTACAGTTTCTGGACCCAACCACCTTGACGACACTGAGAATACATGAAAGCCCAAGCTATCAATGACTTCAGACTCTGCTTGTATGAGTAATGCTACACATGTAAGCTTTGCACAACTCAGTTCTCACTCCAAGGACTCATCTCATAGAAAAATACTCCCACTTGATGTGAAAACTCCAGAAGTGGCTGGATGTTGTGTAGGTGAAAGAAAGCTCTTGGTATACCTAGGTAAGCTTACAGCTTGCTTGAATGAAGACTTGAATAGTCACACACAAAATCGCAATGAATGTAGCTATTGCGTGTCAGGGACTGCTGGAGTCCAACCAACACGTCACTTACAGTACAGCCAAAAGCCTGTACTAAGGTCAAGGTAAGCAGTACTCTGCAGGTTGAAGTAATGCTACTCCAGGAATGCTGCTCTGCTCTTAGAGTCAGTCAGTTTAGAGTAAAGAAGCATTCCTGGAGTCACACTACTTCCACACCATTGCCCACCTAATGCTTTAGACCCTGGTTCAAAGGATCTATATCAACACATGAAACAGATGGCCAAGCAGCTCTCCCAAAATACCTTCTTTAACTGCTAAGTTACACACGCCAAATTATGAACTTACTTCTTCTTAACATAGCATACAGTCAGTCCAATAGCCAAAAGAACTCCGGCCCCGGCTACCACAGCGAGTATGATTCCTAGGTCTGCAAACAGACAAGATACAAGGACACTGAGCAAAAGAAAGAACATCCAGCTTTCTCCTAAAAGCTGCCTGGGTTTGAACCTCCTCAAGAGTTTCTAGACATACCAGCTGCCTGCAGAGCAGCAGTTCCCAAGCCATGCTCACCACAGAACAACACAGGCCATTTCCAAGAGGCTGGAAGTCAGGCAACAACCAACTACTGCTGTTGGCAGTGGAGCACAACCAAAACCCCAATCAACCCACCCACCTCCAAGAGTTTAATACAGCTCATGCACTGCTGAACTTACCTGCAGCATCTCACATGCCTCTGGCTGAATAAGCAAGGAAGAGAAAAAAGTGAAGAAACAGAGAAGGATTCAACAGAAGAAATAGTGACATTTCAACAATTTCCCCTCAAAACCATCCTTTCCTCTGAAATGCACAGGTTGTGTTGACTTGGGGTTTTCTAGGAGTCATAAAATTGATCAGGAAAGTCCACACACGAGCAAAGAAAAATGCCACATGTTTTAAAAGAAGTATACATTACAAAAAAAATTATTGAAAAATTAGAAATCAATTTGATACTGCTTCAGTTCTAGTCTGTGAATCCAATACTTCTATGGACAGCAGTCTCCCACAGGTGAAGAGGAAGTGTAAATGTGAAGTGAATTTAAATAAGCAAAGACTACTCTAAAAATGTCCCCTTCCCCCTTCTTTTTTTTTTTTAACCGTTTATGTTTCAGGGAGATGAAAGAGAACAAGAACACAGATTTTGCTGTTAGCAGTCAGGGCCCACTCTCCACTAAATGGTCGGACCTGTCCTGGGGATGATTTCTTGCTTATGTGAACACTGAGATTAATTGAACTGCTAACATGAAGTGAGCACTACTTGGATGAATAAGTTTGCATAATCAAATCCCAAGCTTTTCACCAGGTCTGTGACCTTGGAAGGGAGAAAAATCATTTGATCTTATTATACATTCTGTCTGCTATCGCCAACTAAAAAACCTGAATTAAATTTAAAAAAATGAAATCTAGTCTTAATACCCCGATTCCTTCAATCCCCGGTGTAAATAAAAGAAAACCCATAAACATACCCCACCCCCTAGAAACCCCCACCACATTAAAATCCCTCCTTTCTCTCCAGCTCCTAGACGTACCCAGCTGAAACTCCAGAAGTTTTTGAAGGACAGACATTTTCAAGCGCAGAATCTCATAAACCTCCCACATCCAAGGAGGACCACCATCCATTCCTGTTACCCCAAGGGAAAGCAAGGAAACAAGCAGAAAACAAATCACCACAGCCTTACAGGACTCACCTATCTGCTTGTCAGCAAAAGTCACCCAGAACTCCAAGGTCAGCTGCATCTTGTCCACAGGTTTACAGTTGGAGATGTTTACCCAGAAGTTGTGATACATATTTCGGGGATCAGGCAGAACTTCATCCTCACGGCGCACGGTCTCCTCTGCCCCCGAAGTCTCCTCCTTTATGTTGATATAGGCACGGCCTGTCTCACAAGCAATACCCATGCGGTCCTTGGGGAACCCAAGGCGGGCAATTTGCTTGCTGGGCACAATGATGTACCAGGATATGGAGACATAGGGAGGTAAACCATAAGGCGAGTTGGGAGTCTGCAAGTAAACTTTGGCCTTTGGATTTGGACTCACAGTGAAAGAGCACTCATCTGTAGTACAGGAAAAGAATGAAAACTTAGTTCTAATAATTACAGTCCCCTCCTACACCAGTAACTATCACAAGAAACACAGGCATATCTGCAGAATTTCCCATAACCATCTACCCAGAATGTGGAGTACAAAGTTCCTTCTTTCTTCCAGGAACAAACAACCTCACTGGTTCAGATACAGACTGATTCTAGCAATGGTTCCACGACTAGACTCTAAAGAATTGAACTCTTAATTTCTGTTTATCCATACGTGCTTTAATAAGCATATTGAGAGATTTATCACTGCACAACAAAATATACAAAATACCTCACCTTTAATATGTGGCACAAAAGACATTTTCAAATCTTGATGGTTAGACTCATTGATGAATCCTTTACCAAATGCTCTTAAGGTTATGGTGATATTATTCCTCATCTGAATCTTTTCAATGGATCCACCAGGACAGAATACACCAACATTCAGCTCCGACTCCGGGGTGGCACTAACAATGCTGTAACTGTAGCTCCTGTTGCACCTCTGCTCTGGGACATCTTGCTGAAGTTTCAAGGACGGAGATGTAACTTCTATGTTGATCAGATCAGGGGCCAAGAGCTTCCAAGTAAACTTGTACAGTCGAATCGGCAATTGCATAATAGCCTTGGGCACCGAAAGAGAATAGATCTTCCTCTGACACCACCGAAGATCAACACAGTCTGCAATCACAAAAACAAATCTCAAGGGTTGTGTATTTCTTGCAGAGGAATTATCTAGGCACATACAGAGTACTGTCAGTTTTTCCTTACAGAACTCAGATAAGCACCTACCTGAGAAAATATCCCCTCTTAGAAACCTTTACCCAAACATGTATTGTTTGTATCTAAAGAGCTTTCCTTAACATGGTGCAGGACACCAAAGAAACAAATAGATACAAACATATTCAAAATTCCTCACTCAAGATACTACTTTTGCTATATCACTTGCTGACTGAGACGCTGCTACAGACTAGTCAAGGTACAGATACATACCTGAAATCTCTTTCTTTACCAATAGTTGAAAGCATTTAGGAAAATCATACACCAAGGGGACACCCAAGCAGCACAAGATGCATTCCTGATGGCCACCTTGGTCCTGAATTTTCATGGGCAGATAGATTTATGGTTCTCAAGCTCTGTTTCCCTATTTCGCAGTAGCTAGCGAGAAGATTCTTAGGTGATTTCTGTCCTTTCCCTTCTGGGAACAGCTACACAGTTTCTATTTTTAAAGGTAGAATGATGTATTGAACAAGGTCACCTTCAGATTCATTCTACCCATCTAGGTGCACTGTAGCCATCTGGCCCAGCTGGCCAATGCCCCATTTCCAACCAAAATCCATTTCAAGCCAAAAGGAGAGAGAAGGTTTCACTGAGCCCTGGGGAAAAACATGCAAAAGCATTCCCTAGGCAACAACGTTAAGCCACTTTTGTCATACTTATGCCTTTTTCAGCCGTGATCCTCAGATGGGACAAGTCCTTGCACAGAAAGGAGATCCTGTAGACGGTGCCAGACGCTAAAGTCAAGACGCGGTCGCAGGTGCGAGGATCCTTACAGATCAAGCATGCGGGTTCAGACATGAGCGGGATGCGGCCAGGCCACCCTTCTGAGTGTATTGTCACAGTCATGTTCCGCTCCTTGCTCAGGTCAACCAAATGCGTGACATCTGCAACGAAAAACATCCCAGAGCAGTTACAGGCAAGGAGTGTGGTGTGAAGCAGAACTTCATCTCTTCTCATCCCATTATACGAGCAGCTGTTACAGCTATTTCTATATCAGCTAAGATATTTACTTCTTTCCATCAATGTAATATGAACTCAGGAGGTATTGCATCACTCTTCTAATGTAGAGGTTTGAGCCTTTCCACACACAAAGCCCATTTCCCTCCCCCTTTCCAGCTATAGCAGGCTAATACATATGCTAAGCCCCATGTGTGGGCAGCTACAGCAAGTCGGAACAACAAGGGTAAGCAGGAATGGCAAATACCTTCTCCCATGTAAGTTAAGGGCAGTTGCAAATACTTAGAACATCTGGAAGGAGGAAATAAAAGGAAAGAGAAAAAAATGCAAGGTTATGGGTCATAGTGTAGTTCACAAAGATTGACTATCATGTGGAAAGACAGATATTGCATCCACACAACAACCTGATGCTGTTAACAAGCCACGGGTCTCTAATGTCAAAGAAAGCAACCTGATATAGTGGAAAGTATCCCTGCCCATGGCAGGGAGGGTTGGAACTGGATAATCTTTAAGGTCCCTATCAACCCAAATCATTCTATGATTCTATAAAGAATAGGGGAAAAAAAAATTGAAAAAAAATACACACACACATACTCTATTACTACTCTTCATTTTCTGATTTTAGCTTTACCTGTGGATCTCAAAGTCATACACAAAAGGTGAATAAACAGCTTTCTCCTGTGAGGGAAACCAGACACACAAAAAGGCAAGTTGTCAAATGAAGTTGTCCAAGTCATTGGACAAGCACACAACCAAGCACAGAACCTAAGATTCCTACCACAAGGTTACTCATTCTTCAGAACGCTTTTTCCTGCAGCAGTCAAACGCAGCAAGACTTAGATCAAGAAGTTATTGTGACTGCAAAGAGCTACATTTTCTTCTTATTTAATGACAAGCACCACAGACAGCTGTGGAATACCCAAATGTTTGGGAAGCTTTGAAAATATGCAGATATCAATGCATTTTTAATAAGAGCAATGTTGCAGATGGCAACCTGAGGGCTGAATTTGAATCTTTGATAGAACTTACATAACTACAAAATCAATCATGAAATCCTATAAAATCCCTAGAGAAACCACCGTTGTCTCTTAAATCCACATGGTTTATTACTTGCATTTCATTCACGAAATGACAACCTGTTTTTAATTTTGTAGGTGATTATCGTCTTGTCTACTGGCCATAAATATATTAAAATTCTTCTTGCTTTCCAAAGTAGAAGGGAAATAAAGCTGATTAACTGAACATAACGTTTTCATTCTATCTAGTTTCCAAGATGCAACACACAATAAAGGTAAGCAAACACGATTTTGTTAACAACAACTTTGTGAGGATTTACTGTTTATAAATGGAGCCAGGCTAGAGAGACAAAGGATGGAGGACTGCAGTGGTGAAATGCTACAGACCCTTTCTGGATATGTGACTTCAGGGCACAGGCCATTCAAACTTTATTCCTTCTAAAATCACTTAAAAAGCCTCTAAGTAGCTCCTGTCACAGTGGTGGTCAAGTGTGGACCTTCCTCCACCTGCTCTTCTGCAGTGAGTGCACCTTGATTATTAACCTCCACTCTGAACTGAGGTCAGAGCTGATAAGTCAGAGAATAAATCACTAGCTCATTACCTAGCCAGGCCTTTTATATCTGTTTTTAGATAAATGCTCTGATATTACAAGCTATTGTGTTAAACCAATCTGACTTTCAGGCTAGAAGAACAAACAAACAAACAAATTATTTTCTTAGTGTAGAAAAAGAAACATAAAGAACATCCAAATATGTAGGAGATATTACTAGTGGAGTATCCTGCTGACAACTTCTGTGCCTATGTGACTTCTTCACACCAGATGATGTTCAGGCAATCAAAACTCAAAGGAAGAAAGAAAGGAAGGAAAGAAATGCACACTGATGCCATAAGTATTACAGAGACAATTTTCCACGTCTCATTTCACCAGTTTATGCTACAGATCTTGTTACCTACCATGACAGAAGGTTTCACTTTGTTAAATGCAACTGCTCATGTTGAGAGCAGGAAATTGGACTCACATTTTATGATTTGCCTTTAAAATGTTGAATCATACATCTGAAAGTAAAACTCTCCAAATGAGCTTGAACTTGATTTCTTTACTGGAGAACAGGCAGCCACATGTAAGCCCAAACAATTCCAACTGAGCAGCTACAGTCCTTGCCTGATAGCTTGATCAGACTCTCAGGAGGAACACAGTCTATACAACATGCAAGACGTGATACTCCAGGTATTAAAGGCATTTTTCAATTACATGATTCAGATGCTGGAAAGGGAAAGGAGTCTCAATTTACAAGCTTACAGGATAAAATCTACAAACAGAGCTTCATACTCCATTGCAAATTGCAAATTTCAGCATCACTGCTCGCCTTGCTGTAGTGATGGCCAAAGGTACCAATGGCAGTAAAACAGGCCTCAGCGTTTCTTGGCAACCCACCTCCTTAAACTCACAGAGGGACCTAAGTTCAAGGAAAATAACAAAACAAGGAGTATTTCTCTCCCTTTTGGTGCTCAGTCCAGGTGTCTGCAAGCAAAAGCAATAAAAGGTACTTACTCTCATCAAGCTGCGGATGTTGAACGATGACTTGGAAGAGCAAGCGAAGGATGCCTGGGTTCTGGGCATCCTGATCACAGCCCTGCAGGGACATGTTGAAACTGCCAGCAATATTGGCAGGCTGGCTGTCACTCAGCTTGAACACCTCCGGGTTGCTGAGGGAGCCAGGGATGTAGTACTCTACCCTCTCCTCTTTCCTTTCGCAGTTGGAGAGGCTGTAGTTGTGGAAAAACACACTTGCTCTCATGCTTGAAGGAACCACAAACTGCCACGTCATGAGCTCATCTTCTGGAAAGCCCAGTGGGTAGTTGGGGGACATCAGGGTGATGGAAGACTCCCCCTTCAAAATGGATTCAATTATGCATAACCCTAAAACATGGGGTAGGAGGATAAAAAAATATATAAAACAAGTTCCATTTAATGAAGACACACTGACATATCTAGCAGCCCAGAGGCAGAGCATTTTTTATTTTTACAGTGAGATCATCCACTTCAGCTACAGGTTAGTTTATTATAAAACCCTCAGATTAAAACATATACTCAAGTTGATTCTTTTGTCTTCAATTCCAGAAAAGATAAGGAATGTATTAATGCTGCATTTTCAGTTTAGTGGGTTAACCTTTCGAGCGTATAGACAGACAAGCCTTTATTCTTGGGAAAAGAAAGATCCTAGTTCATACTTCTACTCCGAGCTTTGCAAGAGCAAACATGCCACTTGATAACTGCTTCTGCTCCAACAGGTTTTGGGAAACAGAAGATGTGAGCTTTTATACCAGAATGGAGCAATCTTTCCTAAAACCTCCTGAATCTAACAAAAAGCACACCAACACAGAGCCTCAAAAAGGCGTGATAAAACATGAATATGAACCATGGAGTCCGTGTAATACAGTTGGATGACTCTTCCCAGCATGCAGTTGGGTACACAGAGATTATGGTCCTGCTCTAGGACTCCTGTGGTCATGTGCAACTGCAAGGAGTGCCAGGAGTTACAAAAAACTCACGTTCTAGAAGCTCAAACCAAGACCAAGTTCCTTTTATAGCTGATAGCAACAACTGCAAAATTCAAGTATAGAGTAAGAACATCTCCCAAAGAGGATTTGTCATGAGATCACAAAATAACCCACTGATTGGTAAATAATATTTCAGGTATTTTAGGAAGATTATTGCCCAATGTTTTGTGTTACTGTGCAGGTTGAAACAGATAACTGTATTTAAGCAGCCTCATATGCCTCCCAGGCACTGCTTCCCCTTTTCCCACATTCCTCTCCTCAAGAAAAGCATTGGTTTGAGGCTCCAGAAGTTAAGAAAGCTTTATTTAAAAATAAGCAAGCCCAACTACACACCGCAACCATTAAAAAAACTCCCTTGGCTTATTTGAATTATGCTACCTAGTCTCACTGAGCTGAACACACAAAACCAAGAGAGCAGGTATGTTAAAGTTTCAGGAAATTTAACGAGATTGGAAATGAATAATCACAGGATTGTGATTATTAGGGTTGGAAGGGATCCCTAGAGATCACCCGGTCCAAATTCCCTGCCAAGGCAGGGTCACCACGGGCAGGTGACACAGGAACGCATCCAGGTGGGTTTTGAATGTCTCCAGAGAGGGAGACTCCACGACCTCCCTGGGCAGCCTGTCCCAGTGCTCTGCCACCCTCAATGGAAAGAAGTTCTTCCTCATGTTGAAGTGGAACTTACTGTGTTTTAGTTTATGGCCATTGCTCCTCATCCTATCGCTGGGTACCATGGAAAAGAATCTGGTACCCACTGTTGAGATATTTATATGCATTAGTGAGATCCCCTCTCAGTCTTCTTGTCTCTAGACTAAATAGGCCCAGCTCCCGCAGTTTCTCCTCATAAGAAATGCTCCAAGTCCCTTAATCGTCTTTGTGGCCTTCCACTGGACACTCTCCAGTGCACCAAAAGGAGCAACAGAACAGTCTTCATAATTATTAATTGACCAAACTAAGATATTTTGACTCCAGAAGAGCACCAGCTTACCAAACTAAAAATTATACAACAATAGTTTCCAGAAAAGATGAAGTGGAAGGGAGTTAGGGATAGCAGCACCAAAACTAGAAGGTTAGCTGAGAAGAAAGGTTTAAATAATTCAATTACAGTACTCCATACTTACTTTTTATGGAAGTCCTGTTAGCTATGTTGAAGGCTGAGGTGGTGAGGGACGAGTCCCATGGGAGGTGCAGAGACATGACAACTCCTCCCAGCAACTTGACGCGAGACACTGAGCCATTCCTGCAGAAGGTGCCAATGTTGACCATGGCGTTATCAATACAGCTGTTGATGTTGTAGCTAATGAAATCTGAGCACGTCTCTCCTGGTTCAATCTGCCTTAGCCACGGGGCAGAAAATTTTAGTTCGAGTCCAGCTTTTGTACTTGCCTTCACGTCCCAGATGTAAGTCCTGTTAAGGCGGGGCAGCTGCACTGGGTAAAGATAAACATCTCCAAAGGGACACGGGCCTGACACACAGTCTAAATGGAGAGAAGGAACAGTCATAACACACTCTGGAAACCACTCAAGTAAACAAGGAATTTGACACTTCTTCCTTGCTATTTTCACAATTTTTAGGTTGCACTTAACTTTTCTTCTACATGCACTAAAAGGCACTCCTGTAACACGGTCACATGTTGTCTCTAAACAGGTCTCCCATAGAACAGACAGGATAAACCTGCTTTAGTTGGGCTGACTACTAGAAGGGTTTGATTGTCTCAAGTATTCTGCCTTGTTTGCTGAAGAATTTAGAAGGTATTTAGTGAATAGGGTAGAGTCTGAATGGGCAAAAGACAGGAACGTAGTGTAAATAGAGCTGGAAATCACAGACCTAGAGAATCCATTTTATCCCACCTCGCTCAGAGAATTCCTGTCAAATCATTCATTGCTAAATTTTCTACTGCTTGCAATGAACTGTATTTCTGTTTCCTTGGTGCCCAGATGAACAACAAAAGCAACTACCCCAGGATTCTGGGGAGAACCTAGAAAACTTTAATCTGAAGAATCCTAATGATTGATTGACACTCAAAATAAGCATACTTTAATCTATGTCTAAGCTCCAACTTAAAAGAAGAAATATCACAAGTGTATCTTGCAAATATATCATGATATTGTGAGCATTACTATTTGCATGAATCATATGAAAAAAATTCCAAAACACAAACAGAATTATCCTTGAACACTATCCCAAAAGTAATGATGTTACTAAAGACTGAATGGCCAATGAAGTCTGGGATCTAGTCGTGAAGTTGCATGTGTTCATGACATTAAAGAGTACATACACCAGGGATAACATTCGAAGTAAATGAAGCTTTAGCTACACTTCCAAATTTTCAGTTTCTTGTCTTCAGTGACATTCATCAAATATAAAGAAACGTGCATGTCCTCAGTGTTTCTGTTGTCCTTATAGATACACTCGAGCTGTTCATCAAATACATAATATATTACTGTAAGTGTTCAGAGGCTTTTGCCAGGGGAAAAAAAAAAAAAAGATTCTTCGATGGGTTTATAAATTGTGGGAAAAAGAAAAGGCAGAAAGGAATTGGCACAACAAACTACCATTTAACTGCTTCCAACACAGCCAAGTTAACATTAATTCTGCCAGCTGCAATACAGACTTCTTTAACTTGCATAGTTTCAGTAATTCAAGGTTATTTATCAGTGCTAAAAGATTTCTTCTTACCTAGCATTAGGTGGATATCTTAATACAGTAACCAGAAAGAAGGGTATGTGGTTTTACTGGAGGAAAATTAACACTGGGGGAAAATTAAAAAAAATCTGTATCTTACCAATATTTTTCTGAATTTCCATGATGAAATACTTCTCTGGAGTACTACAAGTGAAGGTAAAAGTCACATTCTCCCCAGGTTTTAAGATGAGTTGAGACCCGATGATGCTTCTAATGCGCATTTTACAGCTTGATGAAACACCAGGTTTCAGTTTAATTGTAACTGTGGTGTTGTCCACTTTACGAAGAGAGATTGCAAAGGAAGCTAAGAAAGACAAAAAAAAGATAACAGAGGTGTTTTGTTACTATGAGGATCACCAGCCTTTCCCCACATCGCCACAGATGCCACAGTGTCCAAAGGAATACTAGCAACCACATTTTCAGGAATCTCTAGTGTTGTACCAATAGAAAATGCCTTGGCTCTGTCAGCACTGACAACATAGACATATGCTTGCTGTATGTGCCTAAGAGAGGTATAGAGGGAATTTGTGCAGAACCAGTTCTGCTCCAATTTACACTTCCTAGTGTAATTTACTTCACACTTAAAAAGGAGCTCAGCTATTCCTTTCAAATTTTTGTTCTCCTGACTTTGGCTTTCAGTCTGTTATCACACAGCCTCCCTTATTTCTGAAGGTACCCATCAAGTCATGACTCAGTTTAGGAAGTTTACTCAGTAGTCAAACAACAAAACAAGACTCAACTTCAATCACACACAATGGTGAATCTCTGGGTACACATCAACAACTACTGCAGCCCAAATGAGGTATTCCAGTGATACCAAAAGGACATACAACAGACATTTATATGCACGGTCATGGCTCTCTCCCACCCTCCTCACCTTTCACAATTTATTCCCTGAAGGTACAGGATGTCCACACAATGCCCTCAACAGCACTGAAGGCATCTGTGGCTTGGGATACCTCCTCTCTGTCCCTGACATGACCATCACTGACTTAAAGCTTTTGGGAAATACTTCACAGATTCCAAGCACTACCAGATGCAGCAGCAGCTTTCACAGGAAATACTGGAGCCACAGAATAAACTGCTTGTTGAATAATCTTTTTACAGTAGCAGTTTATCAACAAACAGATCAAACCCGACTATCTTTTAAAAATATATACCCAATACAAGACACCAAGAAGCACTGACTAAACATTCAAGATGACTAGAAAAGTTATTAGCATCAGTTGGATGCTCAGTAAAGATATAGCTCAGCCCTGGCAAGTAAAGTTTGCATTGAAGTCAACCATATTCCAGCCACAGGTGAAAATCTGAGGACAGGTCAGTTGATCAGTTTTCTACAACTTGTTTCAACTGTTCCCCCTTCCTTATTTCAATGTTTGTAAGATACAATCATAGTGTCTACAGCACTTGTGCTTCTAGTGTATATATAAAGAAAATGTACATAAAAAATAATAAGAGATCTAGAAATAAGGTTACTCCAAGTTCTGTTTAAAAACATCTGTTCCTTGAGTGGGACATCACATAGACCTGCATGACAAAGCTCTGCCCATATGCCAGGTTGGGAATCCTCTTGCTTGTTAACCCCAAGAAAGAGAGATTTACCCTGGCAAAATTAGCAGTGCAGTACCCTGAGGGAGCCTCTGAAGCCATTCCCATTGCCAGGCAGCATGCCAGGAAGGTGCAGGAGAACAAATGGCTCACAAAATCACACCTGCAAGATGCCCCAGGCTCTGCCCAACTGTTCACCATCCCCTGAGCACCAGCACAGTCCATGCCAGCTGCTACTGACACAGTAGTGGTAAGGAGGCTGGCCAAAGCCCAGAGACCTGGGGACTCACTTGGTGAGGGTTGTGGGGAGGGAGGCTGAGCACACCATGGGAATCCTTGATCAGCAGAGCCCTCTCATGGCAGATGAGCATGCCAGAAACTCTCAACAAACATGCCCACCCAACTCAAAACTTTAGCCATTGAAGCTGCAGAGAGAAGCTTATTGCATTAGTGACTCCATTTCACACAAAACCCACCTGTTCTATTAAAGAGAGGTTTAAAAACTCTCCTGATTTTTACAGCGTTCTCACATTTCTCTAGGGTCTGACTTTTACTGCAATGTTTGGCAAAAGTCCTGAGGATTTATCAGGGGCTATTGTCCCTCCCTGCCACTGGGAATGTCGCAGCTCCAGGTTTGTCAACATCAGGTATCAAAAATCTCATGGCTAAAGAGAATAGGGCAGAAGAGAGTATTCAAAGAGGCACTCCATCAAGCTTTTATTTGAGTTTTGTTGGTCTTGAGCCTTTTTGCAGCCTTTCTAGCTTGGAATCAAAAGACTTAGCAAGCCCTTGAAACTGCCTTACCTATCTGCCTCCAGGATCAAAGGCTTTAAATGAAAATCTCAAACGCCACAAGGCTTTCCAAATTGCTGCACATACTTTTAACCTCAAGTTTACCAATGCTCTAAAACCATTAGTGAGAACCTGGTCACTGAGTAACTTTCTTACAGCTTTTAGGTGATGGGACAGTACTCTAACCCGAGAGCCTACACTGAATTCTCCTGCCTCTTCCAAATGCCAACACACTTTACATCCGGGTTTTTGCCTTAGAAATGCTTTTGCAGAGTTTTTCAAACTGGGTTTCCTAAGGAAAAAAGACGACAGTATAGTCGTCCTTCCAAGCACACACGGGACAATTGCAGGGGCAACGTCCATGGGGTGGGGAAAAGAAGAGAGTAAAGCCAAGCAAGCAACCAGTGCTGCTCTTCCTCATTCTTCAGGAGGAAGCAGTCTTCAGAAGACAAAGTGAAACTACTTCCAACCTAGCCCAGAGTTTTGTTTCCCATAACATTGCACGCTTTTGGGGGTTATTTGGGGTTTTTATTTACCACACTTAGTGCACAGAATACCTTTTGACCAAGATGGTCACCATTTTTCTGATGTTTAAGTCACCCTGATATGAAGTGTTACTAGCATAATACCAGTAATTAATAATTACAGACAAAAGAGGCTTCTTTCTTGCATAGGATAACTGTCATACTCATCTACAGTTTATAAGTATTACTAAAAAGTCTGTTTCTAATTTCCTGGTCAAACAGTTATCACTATTCCTCTTCTCATCCCTGGGACAGCACAGCCATACAACCAACTTGGGAGGACAGAGAAACACACCAGGACCACTAACAGCCAGCACTTCTGTACCACATGCTGGTGCCTGGCTCTGATTTTTAGTCATGAGGATTAAGTATAAGCATAACCTTAAACATATGACTAGTTTTAAAACAGAACAAATACACACTCTGACCTGAAATAAGGAGTAGGAATTTTTAACATTTTGAAATAAGCAAAGCCTGCTTACAAGGGTCAAAACAAAGTATCCCCAGCCCTCGAAAGACCCAAATTCTGCTGCCTGGACCTTTTTTACCTCCTTCCCTCTCCTCTTGCTGACTTCATGACCATATAATCATTCTCCATTTGATCCCTCTGCAAGAATATAAAATATTTGTCAGCTCAGTATCACTTTCCAGCATGGATGTGACCCATGCCTCAGCTTTCCTAAACAGGACCTGAGTAAAATCACAGAAGTGTTGCAATGAACAATATATCATCATCCCAATAGGCAACAAGGATCAGATCTCTACCAAATTAGGCTCAGCAAAGCTGTCTGCTAGAAGCCCACATGAAGACATACACCTTTATTGCAAAAACAAACAGCTTCCACAGATGAAACTGATAATTTTGGCTAAGAAATAAGAGTGTAGTGCTGTAATGTCAACAGCAGCCAGCTAAGGATGTGCTAAGATACATTAGACTATCAAATCTAATTTTCATAGGAAAAATAGAAGAATCATGCAGAAATTATATCCAATGATCCCAAAGTCACTAAAAATAAATGAACAAATGGCTAAAACCCCCAAACTACAGCCAAACACAAGCAGCACAATAGAGAGACGACGTAAAGAGCATCTCTGTTGGAGAGCTTTTATGAACACAAGTGAGTCTTCTCATGACTCACACTAATCTGTCTTTGTCTATGATTCCCACTGCATGCCTTTTTATTAGGATTACTGGTAACTGGACATGTTTCTCCAAAAGAAGCAATTTCCACACCTCATTGCTGCTGCACAGGGATGACACACAGGATATCCAAACCAACAAGATGAAGCATTGCGAAGATGGATCTCATCTTTGTCTACACAACAATGGAATTGTTGGGCTAGAAGATGTCAGAGATGAAGCCTCCAACCCCAAGCTGGTTCACAGGCTGATGCAGACAGCTGATCTCACCCTATTTTTCTTTTCCTCTAAGCAATTACAGTTTTGCAGCCTGCATTGGATATTTCTTCAAATGCCCTAATCTCAATCTGCACCCTCCCTGCTACAGCTGGATTTTTCTATTGCTCATGCTCATTTAAGAATGCACCTTCACAACAGCTGTGTCATTACAGCATCCCTTTATCACTAGAGTAATGCCCCCCTCCACACAAACACAGCTTGGCTAGCTTTTCTTCAACAGTATCATATTTCCAAACTTTTCATCAATATTATTGCTCAGAGCTCTCCCGCTGGGGTTAGAAACAAACTGCATAGTGTAAAACAAGTTGGATTACTCCAAGGAGTTTAGCCCAAATTTATCTACTGTTTGCACCTGACACTAATCTTATAGTACTTTTAATATGTATAGATAAATGTCAAAAGGACGTTTTTCCTTTACAAGACAGGGGTGCAATGTAGAAGACAGCTGGTGAGTAGTCAAGCCAGTGGCACTAACAGAAAGTGTGCATAAGTATGTACAAGCAAAGGACTTGGCAGAACAGAAGTTTTTATGGCTATGTGCAGTGCCTTGCTAAACAAAGCAGGAGCTAGAACAGAGTCCAACTAGTTTTAGCTAGACAGCTGCATTTCATTGCAGTAATTTATCCATAAGCATCTATGGATTGTTTCACATTACTTGACTGGATGGATTAAAACAATCAAAAAAATCCCAGACAGACCAAGAAGACAAAACCCACAAGAGTCACCAATGACAAAATCCCAGATATTAATTTAGCTCAAAATTATGTACAAAACCTCTTGGTTTTCTCATTCTGGTTAAATCACAGCCTTGCTCCACTACAGCCATTTTTAATAAAAACCAGGTGGATGGGGCTGACTCAGATACCACTGATGAGCTGGCAGCAGCTGGAGGAGACAGGCTGCTGTGGAAGACTAGTAGCGGCAACACTCACTCCGGATATGAAATACCTGTATCCAAACCCCGGTTCTGCCCGAAGGGGATCTGAACCCATAAAACCAACACACCTCTCCAGAGAGCATTGCAGCACATTGTGCCACGACCTCGGGACAAGGATAGCATTGGGATGTTGTTAGCCTCTACAGCTTGGAAGGCTCTCCTGGAAAGCTCACCGCCTCTTCTGAGCCCCTTCAGGGATGCTGACCTGCAGGGACACTCATAACCTGCTGAGGTTATTCCACTACACATAAGCTACTGCAAGAATCACTGCAAGATGGTGGCAAGCAAGGGGTGCAACTCAGTAACACAGTAACCCAGCCATAATCTGAATTATTTCAGGCCCAAACGAAACCAACTCCTCTCCCTGTTCTATTGGATAGCATCAGATCAAGAGACAGCAGCATCAGCAAGACACAAGCAGAAGAATCCATCCAAAACACCCTTCTCCTAGCTAAGCGACCTCAAGGCTGTGATGGGGATCACTGGCTCAAGTTCCCACATCCTGAACAAACACCCCAATGGCTCAGCTAAGATAGATACAAACAGCTGCGCCTGACCATCTATTTCTGCATCACCTCCAACACAATTCCCTGCACAGCTCACTCAGATTTGCTAACACACCAAATAATATTTAAAAGAGTAAACATCTCCCTGCTTTGCCAACTCAGTCATGTTGTACCTGTCTTATTGACTTCTTCTTTGACAATCCAAGTCCAACTCTCCAGTTAACTGCAGCACCCAGATGCCCAAGCACCATCCACTTCTCCAATCTCACCTGCACCATCCATCCAGCTAAGGGCAAAGTTAGTCAGGGACCCATACACTGCTTGGACTCCTCTAACCTACTGAACAGTGCTGAGAGCAGCGAATGAAAGATCACAAGCATCATCAAAAATTACAGCCAACCCTTCTTGCTGCAAGCTGCTGAAATCCTGTTTGACTTTACAAAGTGACCAGGTTTTCTGTTTACATTTAAAGTGTGAACTAACCACTCTCTCCACTGCAGGATGATCTCCTTATATTTGGACCTGTCTTCCAACATCACACTTGTTTAGGATATGAGGTCCATATTTTGTGAAAGGGTTGCTTTCAGGGAATCACGCAGAAAATTAAAGCAATAAAATCTGCAAAGCTTGTAAACTCCTACAAACAGATGCTGCCAATTGCTACTGTGCCATGGTAACCACCCACATTTCAGGAGAGGGCACTTGGGAGAGAATATCCATTCCTCAGACATCAGAGTACAGCCCCCTAATCTTCACTGATTATTTAAACTGACAAGACAAGATGGGACACAAAGGAGGTGAGATGTCACACATTACTCTCCTCATCAGGGAGGAAGGGTGGACACTTCTGGCATAGTGATGTTACAAGCCATTCCAGCACAATTCACCAGAAAAGATCTGTTAGCACCCCAGGCCAACAAGCTTGCTCATTCAAAAGTTAATTCATTAATTTGTAATGCCTAACAGGAATAAAGTATAGATTTAAAATTTATAGATTTAAAATAACAACAACAACAACAACAAAGGCCTATTTCTACCCCTTTCTCTAGAAGAAAGATAATTTGGAAGATAATTAAGACACTCAGATGACTTGTGAAAAAGAGATTTTTTTAAAAGAAACTTTGATTTTCACCAAAAGAGGGAAAGAGAGACACTTTGTGATTTGGCAAGTTTAGCTGTAATTATGTAAAGGAAAATGTTGTCTCTGAGCTGCCCTTTCTTAACTATTATTTTACAGATATGAAGTTTTGTTGCTTCTGTAGAAGTGAGACACAGATCTGAGTGAACACTGTCTGCAAGCTGACCACTAGCTCGCATACAACATACAAAATGTACGACATGTGAGTCTGTACAACTTGAGAGAAAATGTCACACTGGCTCAAGGAGCGCTGATACCACACAAGTCACTGCAGGAGCCTCCCTTGATCAAAGGGTATTGCTTGCACAGTTTATTCCTACCTTGATGTAAGCCAGCAAGAGGACATCTTGGAGCGTGTCTGAGCAGCTCTTCAGTCTTGGCTCCAGTTAACAAAGGAGTAAAAGCACATTTCACAATCGGGGTCCCTCCCACACCAAACATCCTGCTGTCAGTCTCTCACTTCTGAGGAACTTCAGATCATCCCTTTTCACTCCTCAAAGTTTGCTCTCTCTCAGCTCTGCCCAGGGACCCAGAAAAGCCAGGGCCAACTCCAAAATGTCAGCATTATCATACCTCTCAAAATAAGAGTTTGCTCTGACATCAAATAACCACACTCACTTTGTTCCCCAAGAAATCAAAAGGCACAGCTCGAGGCAGGCTGTCCCATGGCATCCTTGTGAATGGTTGTTAAAAGGTATCCAATAGAACAGGCAAAGTTGAGACTTTTTCCCCTGTTACAGGAGATCAATTAAAAAAAATAATCACTTTCCTTGCAGTATTGGCAGCCTGGACACTCAGAAGCAGACTAGATCTTACTAGCATACATGAAATGCATGTCTCCTAAACACTATGGCACAATTCTTCAGCTGTCTCTTCCTGAAGGTCTTCCAGGACATCCCACCAATCCTGTCCACACTAGGCAGGTTCAGCTGCAGGCAGCAAACCCTCACCTCCTGCCACCAGCCCATACAGAAATACAAGATTTTGCCCTGACGTAACAGCCAGCAGCCAACAATGTACTGAGCACAGCCCAGCCCACATCCTTTCCTTCACACCCTGCTGGCACAGGCAGATGCGAAGCAAGAAGAAACTGTATGGTCACACCTCCAAGAAATCAGAGAAGTTTTCAAGTCGAGGGATGGTGACACGGCTCTATCAGCCAAATACTACCAAGAGAGCACCAAAAGTCACCAGCTGCCTTACAGGAACAGGTTAATGGTTTGGTTCCAACAAACCAACTGTGCTAAGCAAGTGTGTCCTCCGCTCCAGAGCTGAGGTTAGACAGGGATACTCAGGCAGCATCAGGGAGTTGAATAATGTCCCAGAAACTGCTGGAAATGCTTCGTTAAGGTGACACCTTTACCCTTTCACCCAGGTGGGCAAAGGTTTATAAATTATAGAAATTATTAAAGGTGCAGATTTGTAAAAAGATTTTAACAGAAATTTACAATATTAAGCCAAAAAGAGCCCATTTAGATCAAAACTGGCATCCAAGGCCCATTTTCCCCATATCCTCTGGCCTAACACATGCTTTGCTGCAGCTGAGTCTTTCTAGGAGCTCTTGCGTGGAGACCAAGGCTAGAAAACATCCAAAGGGAGAGCTCAGAAGACATCCAGATGAGAGCGGGAGGAAGGAAGACCTTGCTGCAGTAAGAAAACTACTGTCAGGGGTACAGCCCGCTCGTGACAGTGATGAGCAACACCCAGCTTCCCCCTCACAGCCCCAGCAATAACCCAGCACCACCAGCGACTCCGCACCAGCCACAACACAGAGGGGTACACAACTCCACACACATTCACTGCTCTTGTGTCGCACTCATCTATCACTGCCCAGAACCCAAAGAAGGTCATGTTTTGCTATCAGCAATTACAAAAAGCGAATGAGAAAGTAATCAATACAGGGAAACTGATGAAGAAGGAAAAGGGTTACTCACCCTTCATCTACAGTAATTTGCAAACTAATTTGCAAACACACCATATGCCTGTCACCCACAGTTGTAGCAGTCAACACAGGGAAAGCCAAAAGTGTCTTGACTTTGTTCTCAGCAAACGATGGTTTCTCATTCTATTTCAAATATTAAAAAAACATTTCTGGAATAAGTAAGTGCAAAGTTGTTCCACCTCTGGCTAAGACTGAGGTGAGGGTTTGGCAGCTGTGGAGCCCAAAGCTTTTTTATTTAACATATGCCTGTATAAATAACAATTAAGCTGGGTGATAAGGGCTATACCAATAAACCAAGCCCCAGCAACATTTATTTGTGAAAATACTGCTGCTGCTACATATTTCAAAAAGTAAAAACTTTTTTTCCAGTAGTTTTCCTCCTACTTTCTTTTCTATTTCAATATTATTTAAAGATAATTCATAGAAGCAATTAACAAGCCTAAGCACAACTGACCCAAATGATACCCGATACCAGGTAGGGGAAAGGTCCTTCCTTTATTTCATAAAGCCTGATTTCTGTCTAGAAGCTCTTGTTACAGTGTAGGAATACAGAGAAGTTGTAATAAAAATGAGAGGAGGACAATCTTCTAGCCAACAAATAATTAATCTTCTCCATGTCACAGGTCCATGGTGGTACTCTGAATATGAGCTTCAGCAGCCTCCAATACTTCCACCTTGTTTCTCCCTTGGCCAGTCCTCTGCCTTGAGCCAATGCCAAAAAATGAACCTTTTCAGCCTACTTTCCTTTAATTATTTTTTGGCTGATGAGCCACCACAGCACATCAAATGACAACCCCAGGCACAAAAAAGACGCCAGCCAGCTAAGGAGCCAGGCTCAGGAGCCGGCTCACCACATCAGGCTTCTTCTCTCTTGGGCCACTTCCCAGACAAATGGCTGCTATTTGTCGGTATTTTCAGTTTTGTGCACAAGTAACCCCACGACCAAGAGTACAGCTGTTGGAGAAACTTTATTCACATCTGACTCCAGAGAGCACAACCTCACCGAGGATCTCTAGTGGAGGCACTCAAATTGGTGGTCATTTGTGCTGCTATGGACAACAAGGTCAGCTCAATGTATTAATCCTCAAATATTTTCATGTTCCCACCACCTCGCATATCAACTTGAGCCTTCACATTACCTCTACATCCCTTCAGACTTACAGATGAACAAAAAATACACAAAGACAAGGTTCACCTGTTAAAAACAAACAACTCAAACCCACAAAAAACCCTGGAATTGAGAAAAAAAAAATTAAGGGTATTTTCTGGTGGAGAATTTAAGGTAGTAGCACCGGAACTGAGACAGACTACAAACTAGTAATTTACTATAAACACATTATTTTCTAGAGAGTAAAAACTAAGCACTCCAGACTGAAAATGGCAGGAGGTAAGCAATAAAGAAGTTACTAACGCACATTGGCTGTGGTCTTAAAAGAAAAGGTCTCAATCAAATGAGCAAACAATGATTCAGAATGGAAATGATCCAGCTTCCACTGACTTTCAGAGGAGAACAAACAGGCTAGTTATTTATATTCTGTCAGAACAGCAAAAAGACCCTGCTAACAGCTTGGGTTTTTTTTATTTTATTAAAGGAAGCAGCTTTACATATTAAGACTGACACATGACTCAAATCAGTCGGTTGCCAAGAAAAAGTTAACTGGAGGGTACAAAGAGAGTCAACATGGCACTATCTGTAAATTCACTTATCATAACAATGATATTTTAAAGATAAAGCCCAAAACATATATGCAGATTTTATCACATTTATAAGGATACTTTAAATCTGAAATATTTATGTTTCATAGACAGAATAAAAAGTCTGATTAACTTTATTATTACTGCTTCAAAGAAACGTGTTTTTAGTTGGAAAACACATTTTCAAAGGTCAGATATGCAATACTTCATTCGCACTCCCATGTCTACGCACAGCTATCACACCAAATACTTCTTTCTGTAGTTTTACAGCTATAAGTTAACCAATCTTTCATTTGATAATTTACATTATGCATGAAGTTGCGTTTCAAGAAAACCTAAAAGCTCCTCTGAATAAAATGTGACCAGCCACACTTGACCCACACATTCCTACAGGATGGTAAGAACATCACTGTAATACTGTACCTACTAGGAAGCGGTGGAAGTAGACAGCGAGAGAAGAATGAACTTCATCAAGGATGACAAGAGACAGCTTTAGAGCTCACCAAAATTTGTAGCTGTCTCGCTAGAACATCATCACTCTCCAAGAAGAGGCACATGTGCCTCATACACAGCCCATGTGCACACCCAGCCTAAAGCTGGCCTTGCTAAAAGAGAGGTAGCTGCATTTTGCAGCCAAAACACAGCAACAGCAGAGCCAGTACCAACATCAGCATCGGGGCGAAGGGAACTCCTTAAAAATTACAGACTACGTGGGGGTGTGGGGAAAAATCTTAACCTGAGCTATCTTGGGCTTTCAGGACAAACCTTTGCTCAGGGAAGTGTCCCAACTACAGTTTTGGTTGTGCAATAACAAAAGCAGCTCCCACTGGAATGAAGGACACCTCTAAGCATGTGAGATCTGCCAACAAAGCTGGGAAGGCACCAATCCCGCTCACACCACAGCAACCTTCAGCTTGCCAACCCATGCAGCATTGCCAATTAATGCAGCTGAGACTGAGCCACCTCTTTTTGGAGGGACTGGGAATTCACAAAGAGGAGGAAGGCACCAAGTTAAAGACTTGCAGAGGATGACAGAGGACCTGGCACACAGGAGCAGTGGTGCTTGTGCAGGAGACAGACCAGCAGGCAGAAGCATGCAGTAGGAAAGGAAGGGACTGAAGGAGGTAGGAAGAGGGGCCACCATCAGCGGCAGCAAATCACTGGGTCTATCAGTGATGTTTTGTGCAATTTCACTGTTAATAACTTTGCTTCACAGAGCAACTTCGGGGTTTGCCTGAGGGCAATGTCAGTGGCTGGGGAGCTCTTGCTCTCTGGTTCCTCCAGATTAAGCTAAGATCATGGGAAAGTCTATCTCCTCTGCTTCTAGTGCTAACCCATCTAAAGTTTTAAACATTTGTTTTCTCTGGAAACAAAACACAATTAAACACTGCACAATATTCTTTCTTTTTCCTTTAGAGAGGCAAATAGATGTCATTCACTCAACGCAGAGGCAATATATTAAATGCAAATATTTTATTTAAAAGACTACACAGCTCGAAACTTATACCTCAGGGCTGTCCAATTTCACAGTCAACATTTAGACTGTATTGTTTATAATAAGAATGGCATGATCCCCACTTCAGAAGAACCAGAGCATTTAAAGGTAATAGAAATGTTAAAAAGGCACAAATTTCATATCAGACTCTCAGTTATTCATAGTCACTGCAAGTGACACCAGCTATTCTGTACAGAAGGACTCATACTTCAGGAGCCTTTAATAGGACTACTGATAGCAATAAAACAGACTGTTTAGACTTGAGGATGGGCATTTTTTGCAATCAAGCAGTTTTGGAAATTGAGGAAAACCCCACACACTATCCCTGTGTTCATAACTGGAATTCTTCTGCGGTCGCAGACAGGATTTAAGAAAATTATGCGTGGTTTAGATACATGGGATTGCATCAAGCATCCAGGAATTTCAAGAGATGCAGAGCTGGTAGTGAGCAGCAGCCCCCATTAAACTATCTGGGCATACAAGCCATTCCGTTTCCGTGCTTCCACAGTTCATCCATTGCTCTATATAAATAATATCCTCTTTGCTGAAAAGTTCACATGACTGCACAGTCCGACACAGAACACGGTCCTGAGAGCTTCTCCTCCCTACAGAGAATTCAGCTGCCCCTCTGGCGTCCAGGAAAAAGGACCTTGTGAAGTTATTTGGATAACCAATACTCCAGCAAGCGAGGATTTAAAGTTCAAATAATTTATCTGGACAGTAGTTTCACAGAGAAAGAAAAAGAACGTTCAGACGAGGGGTGCCGAAACTGAACCCTAACCCTATCCCCGCTCCCACCCGCGTCCCCTTTAAACAACTAATAGTTATTTAATCAGTAGTAGCACACGGGGATAAAGGCAGAGTAATCGGTCTCTCGCCTACGCTGGGGCCAAGAAAAGTGAGGTCGGGCTCAGCCGCACACCGGGCGGGTCCCATCGGGCGTGCAGGGGGTTGCGGGGAGCCAAGGGTCGGGGTGATGGGGAGCCGAGCCAGGGGAGGCGGAGAGGGGGAGCTGACCCGAGGGTGAGGGTGATAGGGAGCCGAGCCGGGGCTGGGGGGTGCCGCCCCATCCCTGTCCCTGTCCCCATCCCTACCTTGCGGCGGGAGGAGCTGCGCCGAGACGGCCAGGAGGGCGGCCAGGAGCGCGGCCAGCGCCTGGCCCGCCGCCATCTCCCCGCATGGACCCGGCGCCGAGGCGGGCGCGGGTCCCCTCCGGCACCGCCGCTGCCGCTTCCTGCTCCACCTCGCACCTGAAGGGGCGGTCCGGGCTGGGGCAGGTGAAATCCCTCCTCTTCCTCCCGGGCGGCAGCGCTGGCTCGTCCCGGCCGCGGGCGCTGCCTCCGCCCCGGCGCAGCGGGGTGGAGCCGGCTGGGCGGGAGTGCCGAGGGTGCGGGTCGTTGTCGGAGAGGTGTTATTCCTGCTGTGACACCTTGCTCTAAGCGCTTTTCCCTGCCCGTTCCCGGCATCATTAACGCTTACCGAAAGGCTTTCGACTTGTTGGTCACCAGGCTCCCCTCGCCCCCTCGATGGATTGTTACCGATGTTACCGGGTACAGCGCCCCTTGCCTGCCGAAGCATCTCTGAACTTCAGTACTTAAAGGCAGCTTAAAGATGGGGACAGACTTTTTAGTAGGGCTTATAGCAATGGGACAAGGGGTAATGGCTTTAAACCACTAAGGCAGGTTCAGACTAGATATAAGAAACAGATAGGAGTGTGGTGAAACACTGTCACAGGCTGCCCAGAGAGGTGGTAGATAGCCCATTCCTGAGAACATTCATGGTCAGGTTGGTCGAGGCTCAAAGCAACCTGATCTATTCAAAGATGTCCCTGCTCATTGCAGGGGGGTTGAGCTAGATGACCTTAAAAAGGTCTCTTCCAATCCAAACTGTTCTATGTTTGGAAGTGCTGCAGAAGTAGGTTCCTCCTAGTAAACAGCAGTTTGTATCCTGTTTATTTAATGTCTGGGGACTTTGCAAGGGAAAATTCTGAGTAGAAACCACCATGACACAGTCAGGAGTAGATGTTTGCCCAATGAGTAAATACCTTACTAACGTCAGACAGCTCATCTTCTACTAATCCCATGCAGTTGCTTTGGAGCATTTGTTTCTTTGGCAATACCATTACAAAACCGAGTACATTTATACTAGCCCACAACAGCACTTGGTTATTGCAGAAATGTACACAGGCATATTCATGTTCAAAGAAGGAGAAAAGTCAAAATAACATTAGAAGTTCAAGGGCTTTTACAGATTTGAGACCAAGCTTTGAAGAAGACTGAAGACTCTGCTCTTGCTGGTTTGAGCTGGCAGTGAGGATACTCAGCACTCCTGGGAGATCTTTACATCTCTTTTATAAATAAATCTATTGTACAATGTCTTCTGCCCTGTACATCTTTTTACTCATCTTAACAAAGAATATGCAAAAAAAAATCAGTCTTTAAAAAAGGACAGTATTAATGAGAAAGTAATTAATCGGTTATATGACTGCAGAGAAATGAATGGCTTTGAGTTTTACAGTTAGATGAGGAGGAACAGAAAGATTTTTAAGGACTCAAATCAGATCTGATGCCACTTCATTAGTCTAAGGAAATAGGTGAGAGCTAGAGTTTTTATTTTCTCCTACTGGAGAAATAGGAAGGCTTTTATTTTATGTTAATTGCATCTTATCAGATTTCACATTGTCATAAAGTTCAGTACTTTCCCACGGAAAGTAAATCTTATGACAAATTTATATTACCTTACACTTCTTTTTTTTTCCATGTCAAAACATGGGAAAAACATATTAGACGTCCTAAAATGCATGTGGGTTCATGTCCATTATAATTCTTAACACTATTCTATGATTTGTCATTCTGATGTAGGAACATAGAACCAGAAATCACCCACTGTCTGGCTGCTATTATGTTCTCCACGTCGTCTCTCTGGTCGCCAGAATTTCCAAACCAGAATACAATCATCTAATGTCTTTGTAAGCTCTATAAACATTTTCTGGTCAGGCTAATATCACCTCTGTGAGACAGCTAAGTTCAGTTCCTTCTGATTTGCAGATTATGTGCTGAGAGACAGTCTGTATGACTTTCCTGGTGTGATAAGAGAGTAAGTGATCCTCCGTGGGGTTCACAGTGCTGTGTAGTGATGGCCTGGCTACTTATGAGAGTCACTTCCTAGTAGATTTGGACATCTACTGTTGCATAAACAGTGTAGATAGCTGGATTAAGATATGAAAATATTTGGCATGGGAAAACATGCAGAAACAACCACTTGAAGTCAAAAAACTTTGACTGTCTGTACACATAATTTTATGGGGGGAAAAATCACCAACACGAAGTGATGGCACTTTCCATTGACTTCATTAAGGCTTGCACAGCTAATGTACTCCCTTACAGTGGTAGCAATGCAGGTTGCTGTTGCTGATCAGCTACAGTGAAGTAGTCAACCTCCATCAACACATTTTGTCTAGACATACCAGGATGCTATAGGGGGGGTGGCAGAGCTAAAGAGTTGTTCCATGTGTTGGTAAGTTGACTGTGGCTGAATGCCAGATGCCCACAAAAGCCACTCTGTCACTGCCCTCCTCAACTGGGCATAGGAGAGAAAATATAGTGAAAGACAAAACAGACTTGACTTGGGGAAATTAGTTTATTTTATTACCAATCAAATCAGAGTAGGATTATGAGAAATAAACTCAAATCTTAAAAACACCTTCACCCCATCCCTCCCTTCTTCCCAGGCTCAACTTCACTCCCAGTTTTCTTTGCCTTCTTCCCCCTTGAGTGGTGTAGAGGGATGGGGAGTGGGTGTTGCATCACATGTTGTTTCTGCTGCTCCTTCCTCATCATGCTCTTCCTCTGCTTCAGCATGGGGTGCCTCCCCTGTGAGACAGTTCTCCACAAACTTCTCCAACATGAATCCCTCCCACTGGCTGCAGTTCTTCATGAACTGCTCCAGCATGGGTTCCTTCCGTGGGGTGTAGTCCTTCTGGAACAGACTGCTGCCTGGTGTGGTTCCCCTGCGGGATCACAAGTTCTGCCAGCAAACCTTATACAGCATGAGCTCCTCTCTCCATGGATCCATAGGTCCTGCCAGGAGCATGCTCCAGCATGGGCTTCCCACGGGTCATCTCCTTCAGGCACATCCACCTGCTCCAGCATGAGTCCCTCCATGGGCTGCAGGTGAATAATCTGCTCCACCATGGACCTCCATGGGCTGCAGGGGGGCTGCCTGTTTCACCACAGTCTTCACCACAGGCTGCAGGGGAACCTCTGCTCTGGGGCCTGGAGCACCTCCTTCCCCTCCTTTTCCACTGACCTTGGTGTCTGCAGAGCTGTTTCTTTCATATACTCTCACTCCTCTCTCTGCTGCTGTTCTGTGAGTTGTTTTTCTTTCCCACTTCTTTTCTATAGTATCCCAGAGGTGCTACCACTGTCACTGAACATCTCAGCCTTGGCCAGCAGTGGGTCTATCTTGGAGCTGGCTGGCACTGGCTTCTAGCAGCTTCTCAGAGAAGCCATCCCTGCTACCAAATCCTTGCCACACAAGTCCAAGTGTGGAGTACGGTTCAAATGGAGGTATATCACTCTGCATGATGATATTCCAGCATCTAGAAGGTAAGAAAGCATGCTCTGAAGGTGAATGCTGTTAAATAGGCACCCTGCTAAAATCAAACTTTTCTCCTCTGTTTACAAAGAGTGAGGACCAGAAGTGAAGAACTGTCACTCTGGTGACAAGAGTTGATCTGCTAAGCATAAAAATAATTTAATCTGCTTTGTTATGACTTCAATTACTTCAACTTTGTTTTGAAGATGAAGAAAAAAGAAAAACTTGAAGAAGAGTGAGAGACCCTTCTCCTTTCACACATCTTTTAACCAAAATTTCCTTTGAAATAGTTATCAACTTTCACTTCAGTGTATTTTCTTGAGAAGGTGAATACTTTTGTGATACTGTCAGTTCATCCATGTGTCTATTTTGGCTGATGCAGCTGATGAACAATTCCCTATCTTTTTATTGAAGACAAAGAATTTTTCTTTAAATCATTCCATCTTGATTTTTTTGTTTCTTAAAACATTTCTGGTTTTCCTCTCTCTTTGGTTATAGTTGTATATCCACAGTGATGGGAAGGATCCTGACTTAGTCCCAATATAGGTTAAATGTGAAAGTGTTTGTAAGGAGACCTAACATCTCAGGCTGGAGATGAGAAAGAACAGCATGTATAATTTTACATTCCTCCTCCCCGCTCTACAGTCATTTCCTCAGAAAAAAACAAGAGTCAGCTGGGTCAGATTTCGGGGCCAGCCTTACTGGATGAACTTGAAGTGGTGTGCAAGTCTATGGATTGAAGCTCCCACGGGTTGAAAAATAATTGCATTTGCAATCTGTGTGTGCCCACACGCTACGAAAGCTCCATCAAAAACATCTAATTTGGCTTTCAACTCTCATTAGCTTAATGCAAAGTGCCCTGGTCCAGCTGGAAATGGTGTAGAAAATCCCCATTAACATTATTTGTCATTTTTATGGTATTATTCTTCTCCAAGACTTGAAGTGCTTTGTAGCAGCCATTTCATGAGGGGCATGTATTGTATTTTATTAGTGAGTTTTGCTGACTGACTGACCACAGTAGTCACCGCGGTCCGAAGAGGGGATGGGACACGAGGAAGGGTGCAAGTAGAATGATTTATTCAGGCGTGCGCAAGATTCTCATCGGTTCAGGCAGGGAAAGGACCACAACATAGGGTGGGGTATCAGACAGACAAATGGGGGAGCAAATCAGGATAGGGGCACAGGCGAAAGAGGGAGGAACGTGGGAGGAACCGGGGAGAGAAGGGGCGAATGGAGGCTGTTTCCTCCCTGCAGCTCCTCCAGCCAATCGGCAGAGAAACAGGGGAGCAGGGAGGTGAACAGGCCGGGATATGCCCGGAAGATACAAATTCTGGGGGAACGTACAATGTGTGTATACATAATAACTATAAAGTCTGCATCATAAAGTCCGTTCAAAACCTGTACATCCTTTTCCACTTCTGAGATTTTCCCCATTCTGATTCCCGGTCCTTCACAAGTAGTGTCAACACACTTCTGAGGAAGGGCTAGAATTAATCATCATGGAAATGTGAATTAAACAGGGGAATCCAGGAAAGAGAAAAAAAATGGGTTAAAATATGTGCTGGTTCGTCAAAAACAATCCTCTCCCTTGTTTATGGGAAATATTCCTTTCCTTTGCCCATGGGAATCACATCCTTTGCCTGGAAATGCCCTATAAATTACACAGAGCAAGTTGCAAGAGAACACTGAGAAGTTATAAAGGGAAGCACGTGAATTCTGAACTATAGTGGTTTTGAGGAACAAACCTCCCACTTCAGCTTCCTTATCCCCCCATCTAGTGTATGTAACATAGCTAAAGGAACACATTGAAGATAGGACAGTGTTGTCCCTACCAATTGTTGTCAATGAGAGATTCATTAAGGTAATAACCATAAAGGCACATGGGCACAGAACCTCATGGTCAGCCCAGGGAAAACTTTGCTGAGAAAATATCCAATAACCTCACACTGAGAGATAGACACTGATGAATGTGTTCTTTGTCCTAATGGGAGAATGTTCACTTGACTAATTTTTAGGTTGGTAGCTTCTACCATGCTCTGACTCTCAGCACCAAAACAAGCTCGGTGAATGAAATGATGGGATGTGTATTTAGTGCAGATGTCCATGAGGCAGGTGGTAGAAGAGCCAATGCAGCCTTAAGGACAGTAATCAAGATGCAGTTCGTCACACTTGAAACATAGCTGTTGTATGAAATAGTATTTGCTTTTGCTGGGTAAACAAAAGCAGCTTTCTGCCAGCTCTGCAATAGTCATCCAGCTGCCCAAAGAGCACCAGACAAGTACCCCACACTGGTGAGAATTATGGCACTCACCGGCTATTCTAGCTGAATCTCCAAGTATTTCATCTCCTCTGTTATTAAAAAGATCAGATCGAGCAGCTGATTTATGGCTTTGTACTGTGGTTTTTCCTGAAGACCTTACCTAACATGGAGAGCTTCAGCCTAGGCACTGTGCCAGCTCTGAGAGTGAGCCCCGCTCCACAGAACCTGAAAATACATAACCAAAAGGTGGCAGAACCGGTAACGGAGAAGAGGCTGTGCTAGAGGGAGCAGACCCTGGGCTGCTGGTGTCTGTATGCAACGGACAGGGGCGAGTGCAGCTACGTGTCACTGGGATCTGACGTACTGGGGTAACTGCTGTGTGCTGGCTCCCTGGTTCTGCTGCAGTTGAGAACAACAATGATGCACAGCCCTTGCTTTCCTGTGCTGGAAGCTCAGCTCAGTATGACAGGAGAATGGTAAGAAGTACAGTATCTCTTGCGAGAGCGCAGGAAATACTGCATTTTTCAACACTAGCAAATTCTAGGTGTATTTTTCTCTCTATCTGAAGCTTATTGGAGTATAGTGAATGTCCTGCCTCCTGAGGTAGGCATGGAAATATGTAATAGCATATTTATTTTTTGAATTAGTTTTACTTACCCTGCTCTATGAAAGTGACTTATTTCCCTTGTACAGTAGTTGCATCATCCTAGTGGACTAATTAAGAGAGAGCATGTTAATATTAAGGAAAGAGGTAAGAACTTTCTATGTTCCCTTGTCTCTGTTCAAGAGAACCATTGTTTCCCCTGCTTCAATCCTAGCAGGAATATCCAGCTATAGTAATATGGCACTCATAGGATGAAACTCCTCTCTGCTCTGTATGGCAGCTGCATGGAGAAGAAGGAGTTGAAGTCTCGTGAGTATCTCATAATAATCATGGAAGGAAGGAAATGGGATTTTTATTGCCTGCTGGGTGTACAGCCCCACATGGTCTTTTATGTATTTGTGAAAATGCAAGCCATATGAGCACATTTCATCCCCTTGATAACTTCCTAAAGCAATTATTCTACCAAAGAAATTATTCTACTGAGGTGATTTCACAGACTAAGCCTGCCCCAGCGCCCCTGACCAGGTCTGATGAGTCACTTCTTGGGGAAAGCAAGTGACTCAAGAGGAACAAGGGAATGAAACAAACATAAAGGCCAAGGTGCACTAGAGTCAGGACCCTTCTGATAAATGTAGGCATGTATTTGAATCATTATGTTATCAGGATGATCAATGTCATACTGGCACTAGCTCTAGTCCACTCAACCCTCTGGACACAGGATTAAGTCCATCTCTGCAGGATAAAACAGATTTTTCCACAATAAAATAGAATTATTTGCATGTTCTTAAATTCCATTGCTTTCTAGTTAGGCTCAGAAAAAGTTCCCTGAGTTGAAGTGTATCTGGGAGCTACTCTATTATAGTGTTTAAGAAGGGTACATATGATGCTAAATAAGCAATGCAACTCTGCATGATTCATCATAATATATACATTATTGATCACTAATTAAAAAAAAAAATGGGCCCAGCTACAATAATGTTCCATGGAATATTTTGGATTCAACAAATCAGAGTCCACAGACTGAAATTATGCAGCACATAATTTTGGTCAAAAGCTTAATTATTTCCAAGTAATTCGTGGTGGTTAGATGAATTGTTGGAAATATAGGGACCATTTACAGCACTTCAATACTGATTCTGATTAGTTTTTGAATATGAGTGTTATTCAGCGATGCTTGAATGTCAGGCTTTGAGCCAAGGCTTGTTACCTGAAAATACACCCACAAAACACCTCGATAGTTTATAGAAATTTTTTTTCTTGCCAAAACATTTAAAATGTTCTTGTTGATATCTCTGAATTGACTTGGCAGGTCTGCACAGTGAGTGCAGAAACATTTGTTACAGCTTATTCAATGATTTTGTGCTGCAAAACAAACAGCTCCTGAGCTGACTGGTTACCCTCCAGTCAATTAGTTACCATGGGGCTTTTTTCTCATCATAGCCTTGATGTGAAAATTGTAAGACAAGCGGATTTCTGTAAAGATTGCAAGTTATATGTGAAAGGTCTTATCTTGTCATTGTTTGCCCTTTGTCTGAGACATCATAAGTGGGGCTGGATGGAGCAGCAAATTGGAGAGGGATGTGAAAAGCTGCGCCCTGAGCAAGGAGGAGATGGGTCACAAACTGCATGCTAACGCTGCCCCTGGTCATGCTGCTCATTCAAATAAGAGTTACTCATTCACATAAAGAAGATGAGCGGGATTTATCCCCAAGCATGCTTCAATAAACAGATAGCTTGTAATTTTCCTGTGAAACTGAGTGTGAAGAATATGGTGCTGTTACAGTAGCATGGGAGAGAAATTGCTGCTCCTGGTACATTTTCATTTGTCTTTGGTATAAAGTTACTGTTTTCTTCTTGCTCACAGTTTAAAGGGAATTTACCCAGGAAAAGAAACAGAAGCAGAACTTCATGAGGGGCTGCCTGCCCCGCTTCTGCTTTGTGCTATGCAAAATGCAGGGGAAGAAAAAAGCATACCAGAAAGCCAGAGTGGCTGTTTGGCTGGTTTGTATCCATCTGCTCCCAAATGGTGGTAATGGGTGGTTCCGCAAAAAATTTATTACCTTTCCACATGAGACACTGTGGCCTGAAAGGAGTAACCTGCTTGAGAAGGAAGGGAGCACTAATCACGTATCACACAGACAGGCAAAGGAGACAGCAGAGAGTCTTCAGGCTCAGGCGTTTCTGAGCCGCTGGGAAGAAACCCAGTTTTTTGTCAGAGAGAAGTCATATTCCATCATCTTTATCTATCGCTAAGTGAAATCATAACAAACCAGCTTAACAGCAGGAACATTCCTCAGCATGTAAGTTATTTATTGCATACTGTACAGATCTCTGTCACTTTGTACAGACACTCTGGTACAGAAGTTCAAGCTCTGATAACAAAAGTTATAAATAGTATGTGTGGTAAACAACTTGTAGAATAGAATACCACTACCAAATGGCATATATTCCTATATGTACCCTTAGCAGAGGCAGTGTGAGTTACACAAGGGATTTCAAAGGGAGACTGTCACTTCCCCATGGCTCCCACACTGGAATGTATCAAATGGATCCTTTATAAATGGGAACTAATAGTGATGTGCCTGAACTTTTAGCCATTTTGATAAAAACATAGTAAATCTGAAAAGAGTCTGAGACAATGAAGTTTCCTCCTTGAGCTGTGCACATAGTCTAACAGTCCTATGCCATCATAAAGTCTATGAAAGCAAATCAGGTGCCTGCCGCATAATATCCTGCTTTTAAATGGCTTGTGTTATGTACTGAAATGATCTAATTCACACAGACACCAATTGTGCCTGGCAGTGGCAGTCTTTCCACCATGGATTTATACCACTCCCAAGCAAAGGGGCTGCGTACCAAGATTTTCTGTTGTCACTCATACTCGGTCCCATTCTGGCAAAATATTTGCCATCTCAGGTGGACATGGAAAAAAAGGATTAGGTCAGGGATTAAAGACAATTGTGGACTTGGATGAGATTTCATGGTGATGTTATAGGTTCGATTGCAGCAGGTTGTCCAGGAAACTGAAGCTAAAATTCTTATTCCACATGTAAAACTGCTAAGACTTTCCTGGAAATGTTTAATGAGAAAGAAGTGAGCATATGCTGAAGCTATTTTAAGTTATACAGAATGTATCAAAAAAACTGAGATTCTGCCCAACAGGATAATGTGAAGTGTTAAAGTTCTGTTTTAACCAAAAATCTGTAGTTAGATCCAGTTGTCACCAAAGCCTTGGAGAGTTGGGCACAACGCTCTAATGATGTTGGATGAACACTTTGGTTATTTAAGTGGCTTCTGATGCTGCCGTGATGATTTCTGTAGGCTACAGGTTGCTAAGCTAAGAAACTGTTGGCTAGATTTGAATTCAGCTTTCTAGGAATTCATGTAGTGTAGGTCCAGCATCCTGACAAAATGTGATATTTAAAAGTCTGCTCAGGTGTGGAAGCACAGCAGGTAGTCCTTACACTTTTCGGTAATTAAACATCTGCCCATGATTTCCCACCTAGCCTTGCTGTACACCAATACAGCCCTGCTTTGGCAAGCTTCTGGCGGGGTGAGTTAACTAGGCAAAGAACTTACTGAGCTGTACTGGGTGTTGTGTCACCCGCTTTAGAGTGTGCTGGTTGAGAACTGCATTGCATTGTGCAGATGTAGTCTTAGCCTTTCTGTGCCTAAGCTGCCAAATGCTTAACAAGTAAAAATAGCAACATCTGTTTCATCAGAGATTAAACACATGGAAAACTGGAAATGATGGGGTGTTCTCTAATGAGATGGCAGCGGAGGCTGTATAAGCATGAGAAATTTTACTCTTGGTTGAAGTTGCACACTTCAGTAGGTCTCTTGTTTTCAAAAGCAGATGGAAAAGAAGCTGCTTTGCCCTCTGAGGAGGGAAAAGCTGAACACTATCCCCTTCTCCCCCAAGACAGACAGCCTGGATGCTGCAAGGGCAAGAATCAACAGAAACTTTCTGTAGAGCCTGTTAACACTGAGAACACACAGTCCTGGGGCTAGGTCTAGCTCTATTTTTGTGTCCACAGCTCATCTCCTCCTCTTTTGGATGTTAACTTTATAATACATGCTGTTGTACTTCTGCCACAGAGACAATACATTCACAAATCCCCAAGCCTGTATATTAAAGAGCAAAACTCAGGTGAAAGGCACAGCTGTGGTCATTATTAGAAAATCATCATTTCTCAGAAAATAATTGCCACACATTGCCTATGGTCATTATAAAAATACCATAGAATCTGCAAATCAGAATGTATTCACCTGGCACAGATGCTGACTTCTCCAAGAAAAAGTAATGTTTCCAGCAAAAAGAACTTCTCCCCTAGGATTTTAGAGCTGGACTTCAGAAAACATCTACTTTACACTAAAAAGACTTATCAAATCCCTAGGAGAAACACAGTCTAGGTGAAAAATTACTTTACAAATGTCAAATTTATTGGGCAAGGAGAACATACTGGCTACAGTAGGAAATGTAAGACCTTTCTGCCTCAAAAGGCTCAACATCTTTATCTTTCCTCATCCCTACCTGTGCATTCAAGCTCAGCAGACAGCATCAAGCCCTCTCAAATGAGCCCCTACAGACTGAGCCTGATATCTCTTCCTCCTAGCAAAGCTGTATATAGAACAGGAGAGAGCGAGCATATTTGCTAGGACACTGAATCTGTACCGTGAATTAATTGTAAAAGTCAGTTGGCAAAACAAAAATTCACATCTTCCATCTCAGAGAAATACGTCAAGGAAAACAGGTGCAGAACATCTCCATTTAATTATGCAACAGGACATAGTATAAGCCCTTAGTGTATGCTTTAAATTCTATTCTTTTCCTTGGTTGAGTTCATTTGACTCTTCCTTTATGCTGTCAAATATTTCTGCTGTTCTACACAGGTAGAGTCAGCTGAACGCAAATGTCACCACTGCAGAGATCTGCACGAATCTATCCTCTGCTGAAAACTCAAACCCTCTGTCAGCTTTTTATGTCAGGGGAACTCACATTCATGGAAGACAGCAGGGACAGATCCTGGCACGATATTTATACCTTGTTTAGGTGTTTAAACTTTCTTGACTCTAAATTATGCACATTTGATTCTGTAACACATTCAAAACAGAGGTTACAGACAATGTCCTGTGGAGCTTACATGGCATAGAGGCACCAGGTTCTGTACAAGTAGGTGTTGTACCCTTGAGTCCTCAGACAGAGCAACAGGGTAGCCAGGTACGCTCACATCTGTTCAGGAGAGGACTTTGGTGCAGGTTTGTAGGGACAAACAAGGGGGTGACTCCCCTTTGCTGTTCCCTCCTTCCCAGCAGTATGTAGCAAATGTAGAAGAACTCATTGGGTTTAGAGCTGGGATGCAAATTCAGCTGAAAATCCTAGGGAGTGTTCCTAAAGCTTACCCACTCGGGAGCATTTGGTACACGGATGCTAATTGTCTCCTGAAATACTCTTGAATATCTGCGTGCTGTCAGATGGCTTTTTTTTTGAGCTACACAAGATGGCGCAGCTTACAGCATCCTTTTATACCAGCAGTACCTCCTGATCACACCATGATTCCTTACACACTGTTAGCAGGACATCGGTGAGGCCAGCAGGCTTCTTGGAAGGATACAGAGACTGTAGGGGTGATTCAAACTGGTTGCTCTGCTGGATGCCACATTCACTGTGTGGAGGCTGAATGCCCCTCAGGTTATTTCAGCAGAGCAATAATTTTGATAAAGCAATGGCTAGTTCATTTTGGTGGGAAACTACGCTCAGTTGAAAGCCCATTTCTCAATAGACAACAGCTGCAAGTAGGAAAAATTTATTAGTGCCTAACAGTTCACTGGGACATATGTTCCTTTGCAGACGTCTTAAACAGGCAGTGTAAAGTAATGTTGGATCTGCCAACCTATTCCCCAGCTATTCCCCCATACCTGTTGCATGGGGGAATAGTGCTTCTTTAGTAAAAGACCCTGATGAATATCTGAAAATATAACTTCACAGCAAGAAAATCATCATCATAATTCAAGGAAACAGCTCTGTACCATTGGAAGTACACATAATATAGTATGTGGTATTTAATGGAATATATAATTTTCACCCATTGTAGATTGGGAATGGCACCTCTGGTTAAGATTGTCTAATGCTTCCCTCTCTAAAATTGTTTCTGATAGTTTGTAAGCCTATCATACTCTTCATGCTGAAATTTTTCATGCTATTTCATTTGACCTGAATTCTTCGAGTCCATTCCAGCCAAATTGATTTAACTGATTCGATAAATTCATCATTTTATTATTTTTTCCAAAAAAACCTCTGCTGTTCATATACTTTGAAGCACAAACTAGAAATAAAGTGGGGACGGTTTGTCTGTCTGGGATTTTCCAAGATTTCCAGCAGTCGGAAAGCTCTTTGGCTTCTGTTTCTGATGCCATGTAGCTTTCAGGTGTCCCAGTTTGCTGAGCCAAGAAGCCTGAGGCAACAAGCTCTAGAGGTGACTGGAGGATACTGTGCTGGCACTTCCAAGGGCACCATCCCTGCTGCCCTCTGCATTCAACAGAGGCATTCTGTTTCAGGAAAGAGGTCTCAGGAGCTCTCCTCTCAGGAGGACAACCACTGTGTATTGACTGTGTATCAAAAGCTGCAGGTTACATGTTGAGAAGTAGAAGGATCTTAATTCATTTTTTACTGCGCGCTCATGGATCCCCAAAGCACATTACTGCTTCCACGTTGCTGAGGATCACAACAGCTCACCATGCTACTGCAAGCTTTACTTGAGGCCACACATACCTGCACCTCCTCTAGAGAATGTATTTGCCATTTATCATCTAACCTTTACATGGACCAAAGCTTGCTTTATTTTCCATTATTCTTCTTCCAACCAACATTTTAGTTATCCAAGTTTTCAAAAAGCATGTCTGTTAGAAAGGGTCACTAGTGCTGGGCAGAAGGGATGACAAGAAAAACCAGTGAACAAGATCTCCCCAATGACCTTAGTAACATTCCTCAGTTCCTCAGTTTTGTTTACTTTACCATTGTAAGGAGAATAAGCAAAGTTTCTTTGTCATCATTTTTCCCTCCCTGAGACTTAAAGTTATTATCAATACTTACCACAGCTGAACAAATAATTAAAAATGAATAATTTATACAATTAACGCAGTCTTTGCTCCCATTTATATAATAACTGCCAGAGGATCACAAATTTCTTTTGAATTTATTCCTTAGTTAAGTTTATTTGGTACAGCTTAATGATCCTACTGCTCTGTAGATTGAATGTTAATTTAAAGTAATTATTCACATTCATTAATATGCACATTGTTTTCTAGTGGCTGGTTAAATAAATCAAGTGATGTCATTTTTATTTCCTGGTTGAATAAATCTGCAGTCACTTCCAGTACAAACGTTCATAAACATGAATGCAATGCTTGTTTGTTTGAAGTCAGGCATAGGAACTTTGAAAATTCTCTTCTGAGTTTATTTGAACTTGGAAACCGTGATTTCCTCAATATCTGCAAGCAGATGAGCACAAAAGGTGTGGCAGCATATCTAGAATGAATGCACTTAAAATTCAAATGGATATTAGCTTGTGGCTTGCTTATTTGTGCCTCTTTTTTCAGTCCTTCAGGTGCAGCTGGTGCATTCAGGCCTCTGCATCAGACTGCTATATAAAAAACATTATTCCCTCCAAGTTCTGGCATCTTCCTTTCTCTAACACATTCTCAGCAGATAAACAGCATTCTTTTGTACTGCTGATAGGCATTTAAGAGCTTCTTTAGCCAGTTCACAGCAGTAATGAGAAATAAAAATTACTTTCCTGGTACTGTGTGGCCAGGCCATAATGACCTTCTTTAATGTGAGCTTTTCTTTTGACTTCAGCAGCAAATGGATACTGGCTCCTTTCAGTAGATGGTTACTTTGCTCAGAAAAATCATCATTTCCTTAGCAGCAGTACGCAGCCTTTATCAGAAAGAGAAGTGTGCCTACCTTCCCAAGGTCTCTGCTGTCTTTAAGAAACAGTTGCTTTTTCATGTTGTATTAGTCCTCAATAAAATCCCTTCTCATCATAGCCCAAAGCTCCTGGGAATGTCATAGCAGCAACAGTGCCTCAAAACCTAAGGATTAGAGTTTCCTAAAAGCGGAAGCATAATTATTACCATCAGGACTTGATCTTTGTGAGAATTTAAAGTGTGACTTTAAATCAGTTAGATACTTGATGTTACTGAAAAAAAACCTATTTACAACACTCAATATAATACAGTAATAATACGACAAATATAATATAACCTAAATACCACCAAAAAACTATTTCAATGTGAAAGCTACATATACTGTAGATCGTCAAAGCCCTCCCTCTGCGTGCTGAAAACCTCTTTCCCAGAGGAATATCTCCACAAAAGCATGCCCATAGCAAAGCTGTTGTGAACAGTGTGTATTATCATGACTGTCAGAGAGCCAGGCCAGCTACAAGATTGCCTTAATTCATTGATTTACAGGTGTGGGCTTGAGGACAGGCTGGAACAGGTTCAACACAGGAACAATACACCAGGAGGTGCTACACAGACAGGCAGACATGTAACGAGTGATGCTTTTAGCTCCAATTTGAGGGTTGCCATGGTTAGTGCAATCTACTGCCCAAAACGACCAGCTCAGTGACATGTAGGCACTTTGTGTTCAAGCCAGGATTTTAAGCAAGAGCCACAGGGTGCTGAGCTCTTGCCTTGACTTCAGCTCCTGCTTCCCCACCAGCGCAGAGCTTTTTCCTGGCTTCCTTCCTATCTTTGATTCTCTGCAGATTTTTGCTTTGCCACAGATATTACTCACCTGCCCTGCCTTTGTTTTCCCTTCTATTGCTAACACACTCAAATATCCGCTTGATAAAGCATTCCCCCTCTGATTCCACCTCCTCTAACTGCTATTCACTACACACTGCCTTTCCAAGGGTATCCAATTTAACTGAGGTGCTTACGGGGATTAATCACAGGAGATCAGCAGGACAGCTCTGCAAGGCATCATCTTTGCAAGTCTGATTGTCCTGCTGTTATTTGTCCAGTGTTTTTGCATTTTGGCTCATCATTATTTTTGTATTCGTAGTTGTGAGTGCCAAAGCTCTGTTGAGAAAGGCTTAATGCTTTTTTAAGTGAATAAACTGAAGGAGGTTTCTGTGATAATATTCAGGTATTGATTTAATGGTCCACTTGGAAGCCAAGACAGACCAGGAGTGAGCTCTGTGGTAATCTAGAGGGGCTGAGCCACAGCAGTCTCATAACAGCTGGAGATAAAGCTGTGGTTCAGTCCATCCCCTGCTCATATCAAGCCATGTCCCCTCCTAGGCTGAATGGGACTGCTTTACTATGCATATGACAACAGCCACAGCAACAAGTTTGTGAAGAAGTTTGATAACTTATTTTCTAAATATCAGGATTAGTCAGATGACTAAAAAAATGTTATGAACATTATAGAAGTCATTATAGAAGTCATTGTAGGGGAATCATTTGTTGAGCTCAGGAAAAAGCCCCACAAAATATCAGAGATATTTCTTACCCATGCGTCAAATGAGTAAATAACCTTGAGAAGAAAGCAAGCAACTTTTAAAAAAAAATTTATGAAAGTATCACAGTAAATATGTCACTTTGCACAGATGGATATCACTGATTTATGCATAGACATCAGTCCCTTACTCTTTGGAAAAGGAAGCATACATTTGATTTATATACAACTCTTCTGTTTAGTTAAAAAGAAATCAAGGAGGCTATCAGACACAGAGGCACTCTTTCCCTCAAGGTTTTTAAAAAGAAGAATTTGCACCAGTAAAGAAATCCCCATTCAAAGCACTCGGTCTACATTTTCTCATCATCTGGGGAGGGAAACGTTGCATCCACATGAGGAACTGCATGCATCTATCTGAGCACCACCAAGCTGGGCTGTTCATACTCAGAAGCAGACAGCTACGGTCTTTATTTTGCTTTTGAATAGGGTGCTGGGGCTGCAGGAACAATTGCAGGGTTACCAGGTCTCTAGATAATGATCCTGAAGGAAGCTTTTAGCAGAATAGATTTCCCATTATTGTAACACACCTATTCCAGGGTTATAATTGTTCCGGACAGATCTAGCGCTTTCCATTATGCATCACTCAGATTGCTTTGATAAACAAAGCATTTGCTCATGTTGATTGTAAAGTGAGAAGGAAACTCACACCCTAATCCAATTTAAAATATAGCCAGGAGGTGGATGTTGATTACAGTGTGAACACAGCCACTACCACTGGTGTAAAGCCAGTCACTGGATCAGAAAACAGGCAGTTTGGTACTTGCAGTACTGGAGGAGAGGAGTGGTACCCGCTCCTAGTACCTCTGGGAGTCTCAGGGCTGTTGGCTTTCCTGTCTCCCTTCCTTACACATTAAAAACATGCTTCTCAGTGCATTCAGGCATTCTGCTTATTTCAACCACCTAGAAGTGGGATGAGAAAAGTACATTTGGGTTAAAATGTGAGCACAGAGCAGAAGTCTCGGTTTGTGAAAGAATGCTGTGATTTAATGGTTACCCAGGCTTTGAAAAAATCTGGATGGAAGAAAATAAAAGCAGAACAATGAAATAGAAATAGATAATTGAGGGGAAAGTGGAGCAAAGGAGACAAGTAAAGACAAAGGAAGGTATTACTGGGGAGCAGCATGAACATTAATGGGCAATGATAACCCTAACTCCCCAGAGAATCAGGATTCCTGTTCACATATCAAAACTGTTAGAAATAAAAAGGCTCTACTGTTTGTTCAGTTGCTTTTCTTAAGACAAAGAAGCCAGTGGTCTCAGCTTGTTTCAGGTCTCGATGCAGTTTTCACATCAAAAAGCCACCAGTGGCCTTTTTGTTACCAATACAGATGTCAGGAGCTGCAAGATCCGAAAGCCTTCATCTTGCTACAGGCTCTTGCCTGGCCCCCGTCCCTGCAATGGTGGAGCGGAACGATAATCCCATCTGACAGATGGGAACAGAAGCAAAGAGATGCTCAAGTTCAACCCAGCAGCCTGCATGAGAGCAGGGTTTAAATCCCTCCAAGCTCAAGTCCAGCCTTCCTTTCAGCCATCACTTCTTGCTGAGTTATACGTGCACTGTAGCCTCCGTGTCCTCTCCTGAAATAAATAGGACTGGTCCTTCTTGTAGAGCATCAGGGCACAAGGGAAAAACTCATTTGCTGCCTTTCTGGTGGAGTTTTACTGGTGGGGAGTTGTTTTTGGGTAGCTGGGTTACTGCAAACATTATGAACTTCAAACTGCCTTTGTTTTCCTTAAAAAATAGGTTTTCAAAGGAGTGTGGATAAAATCCCACAAAACCCAATGGCTTAACTGCAGGCTAGATTCAACTCTCAGGTGATATAAATGGAGAGTAACCAAACTGCTGTCCGTAATGTTAGTCCTAACTCCCTCTCAGTCAGCATAGAACAAAATTTGGTCCTCGGTTTTGCCTCAGAGCAAAGCCAAAAGGATCACACTTTCAAGAAAATATAATTTCCCCTGAAATCTCATGGTCAGCTATTCCAGATTTGAGCTAGACATGTCTTAAAACCATGTTTCTATAAAAGGCTCAGATTAACAAACCAGCAATAAGAAGATATGCTTTTTTTGCTGGCAAATGTTAGCTTGGCCTGGTAGTGCTCTGAGCCAACCTGAAATAGAATACATCCAGGTCAGGGCAGTGTGGGACCTGCACAGGCTACAGCCCCTTGTAAGATGGTGCTTCTGTGCCAGACTCAGCTCCATGCTGATTTCAGCTCTCCATTTTCCATCTTGGAGCTGACTCTCAGAGCATGCCCTGAGCTCAGTTATGTAAGGATGCAAGAGCCCACAGAGACACATTCCTGGACAGAAGTACAGGAAAGAAAAACATAAGGTGGGAAACTTTTCCTGCACCCTGGAGAATACGATGTGAACAGCTGTCTCTGCCTTCTCCCTTTGTTACCAACACCAAAGCATGGCTCCACCAGAGGACATTGGCCAGATGAGTCCAGACCAGCAGACTACCTTCCACCAGCTTCACATGGATCAGGATACAGCCACAAAGCAAGAGAGACTCGGGGTTTCATTTTCCCCCATAGGATTATCCTGATCTGAGACACCATAAAACAAGCTGTGCTAGGGTTTAACGAGGCTGATGATCAGGAGAAGAGAAAAAGAGAGGAGAATCAGGAGTACAACAGTAACTATCAGATTTCCTTCTAGTTATGGTCTCTCGATTTGTCTCTAGTTATGGTGTTAGGTATCATGGCTGGTTTGAGGATTTACACCAAGAAAAGCAATGGATCTGGGGGGAAAAAGCCCATCAGAATTGTGTATGAGCTATATATGCATACAGACACAATCACACACACACAAAAATGTATAATAAAAAATTCTCAAGCAGTCAAAAAATTAGTATTAAAAGACAATTGAAAATTAGCAGAAAAGTATTTCTGAAAGCAGTGAGACAAATGTAGGAAATCCCTAATTATTAGCATACGCAGACTCCTTTCAGCACAATTCTTTGTATAACCCAAAAATAAACCTGTACCTGGAAGGGTATAAATGGAAATATTGACTGATCTCTTAGATTCTCTTTGTCGGCTTCATTTCTCAAGTGCCTTGTATTTGAAAGACAAAGGACTTGACCCCATTTTGTTTCGTTGATCTGTCACTTAACATATATTATTGCTCTAAAATGAACCCTGGCCAGGTAACAGTTGCTTATTTACCAAAAAGGTACAGTTCCGGTTACCACCCGAAATTTCAAGCTTCCACATACTTCTCTGCAAGCCATTTGGGTGAAGTAGCCAGCCTGACCCACAAGCTGTCTGTGCAAAGCTGAAAGCCACCACACCTGAACCCCATCACTCAGAGAGCCAAGGAGCCCCAGCACTGGGTCACGGGCAAAGGGTAACTACCTTATCCTTATGTATCCTCACAGCTTGCAGGATAGACCAGGGTTTGGCATGCCATTAGATCCACGTGCAACCTCTTGATATTTGCCTCATGACCTACAAGCCAGCATCCCCGGTCTAAGGTTGTACTGGGGGAGCCAGCCCACAGTGATGGCTCATTTTTGGGCTGCTCAGAAGCCAGCACTGCTGTACAACAGCATTCTCTGGTGTCTAAATTCTGGCAGTTATTAAAGCTTTCCTACCTGGCGGTTGTTGCTAGGCAAGAGGCATCCTGCAAGTGCTCCATCACTGAGGTCAATTAAATGCTATCCTCAAGCAAGCTGCTTTGAACTGAAGCCTGTGTGAAAACAAAGAGACAAGATTCTTGTTCTCTTCATTAAAGAATGATTGGAGTTGTTGATAGAGACAAGCCTTACTCACAGCTTTTACTTTTCTCAAAGTAGAATGAGGTTTGAACAATAATTTTTAGGACTAAGCAAGGACACTGAATTTTTAAAAATAAAGGATATGCATCTGATGTAATGTACATAATTTGAAATAGCAATACCCACCCTCTCCTCCTTTGCATTACTTTTTCATCTGAAATGAGTGTCTGTGTCAGATGACACCGTAGTTCATGCTCACATAAGTGATAGGGTCCCTAGGTGTACCAACTGAATGAGGCATATTTCTATTCAGACTTGGAATTTCCCGCAAGAGAAGGAAAAAGATAGGAGGGTTGCTAAGGTTCAAAAGAGAGAGTGAAGCAGAAAAAGTGGAAAAAAGAGAAGGAAAATATCATGTGTAGACTCAAAGGTAAAGGCTGTTTCTCTCACTGATAATAAATGTGCCAAGAAAGCTGAATTCATTTTAAAAGGTCATTGGAAAAAAGTCAGATGAAAAATGTTTTGATAGCTGAAGTCCAAAGTTTTGTGCATGTTGTTTCATCCTGGGTTTCTGTCAGCTCAGCCAACCACTTTCTGGGCAAGCAGCTTGTAAAATAGGCTGTCTCGGAGCCAGGACCCGCAGATCACTGCTGGAAGCAGCTCTGCACAGCTCCATCAGGCAGACACAGAAGGGAAGGAGCTTTGGACTGGCCAAAACAGTTCCAATAACCTGTGGAACTGCTTGCCCTGGGATTGGGAAAATACTCAGATCTCATCTGAAAGAACTGGAAGTGGGATTATGGTTGAGGTTTCCCTCATTCCAAAGTCTCTGGACTTCTTTTCATCCAAACAGGCAGAATGTTATTTTAAAAAATTAAGTTGTAATGCTAAATTATTTTTAGGGTTTTTTTTTCTGAGACGTTCCAAATCAGAATATTAATGTAAGCAGCTTTTCGTGTCTCATTCAATCCTAGTGGGTACCTAAATTAATTTTTTGTAGCAAATAACTTCTTTTGTCAGTGAGAGACAGTTTAGGAGCCTCTATGCTTATTGAAGTTTCACGTTCAAGGTTTTGAATAATTCAGGCAGAAAAAAAATATTTTGAAAATGTCAGATCATTTTACTTTGAGATTTTTGGTGTTTCATTCTGCTGCAGCATTGTAGGGCTAAATGAAACAGAGGAAAAGTAATGTCAAATCCTTCACTACATTGGGTAGTGGTATGTGAAAATCCACATCTTGCTACTCTGTGAAATGGAACCCACCTGCCCTTCACCCATTGAGCCTGTCACCACCAGGTTACTGAACTGCTGGCTTAGTGTAATTTCAAGTGTAATTTTAGTGTATTTTTAAAGAAATGCCTTTTGGAGATAGCCTTCATCTCAGAGAGGAGGAAGTTCAGCTTTGTCCTCCTACGTCTAGTGTGTATCCCTCAAAATGCTAGGCTTTCCTGGGAAGGGGGAAGAATTATCATGACCCTGTCAGTCTTCAGTATCCAGAACGAACAGTGTGATGTTGTACCTGGATATAAATAATTTTGGAACTTTTTAAAGAAACAGGAATGTCACCTTTCCTCTTGCTCCCTTTAAGCTGCATTCCACCTCCTCCTGCCCAGGCTGCAGCAGAAGCTTCTGAAGGCCTCTGTGAAATGCTTTATAATTTTTTTCATTTAACCTGAAACACAGTTTCTCAGCCTTTTCTTTTGGTGGGGAAAACAATGCATGATTTTTAAGGTCAGTCCAAAAGGGATATTTCTTTACTGCATTATAATCCTGTAATAATACATTGCATTATTTCATCCTGCCTCAAATAGCTTTCCACCAGAAAAAAATGAAACACTTATCCTTCCTGTGATTTCTGTACAGGCATCCTGCTGGTGAGAGCAGCCAATTAGCTATTTGTTGTAGGATGGCAGCATCCTGAATGCATATCTCAACTGGTGAACCATTTGTCTTTTGAAATTTACACTCTGCACCTTCTGGGTATAGTTGACACCCCAATCTGACATTCTGGAGTAACACGAGCTGCCTGCACCATATCTGCAAATATAAAAATGCAAACTATTTGAATCTGCGGGTTTGGTTTTAACACAAAAAATGTACAGACTTTTTTTCCTCCCCCTCTGAAGGACCCTTCCCAGCTTGCTACAGCTGTCATGTGGAGGAGAAGGCATTCACAAATTCTTCTTACTGACTTCTTTTCTCAGCAGTAGTTTTCAAGTCTTTCCTCAGTGCCATTGAAGTCCCTACAGGTGATGTGCCACAGGAGACCTTCAGTCTGCTGGGAAAGCCTTACATAGAAGCCAGTGTGATTTTTGAGCTAGAGCCAAAATGTGGTTTGTTCCCATCGCTGGGGGTGCCCTACCAGAAGAAGTGACAAACGTTGCCCATGAGAGGACTGTAGTAAACAAAAAATTATTGAGTAGGAAAACAAATGTTAATTATGTATGCTAAAATACCACCAAGTGCACAGAGAAAAAGATAGGCAACTGCTGAATTTTCCTGCTAATGCATTTCACTCCATTTTACTGCTAGAGCTTCCTGTAAAAAGTTAAGCTACTCACATATGTTGAGAATTGCCAGGGTTTTCATTTTTAATGCTGTGCCAGAGGGGTAGGTGGCAAAGGAGCCTGACTGGTTTTATCCAGCTTTAACATGAAGTGGAACAATAATGTTCTGACAAGGATGCTAAATAGGGGAGTCAAGTCATCACAGCACATTATTTCTTGCTCAGCCTCCTTGTGTTTCCCCTTTTTCCCCTCTGGACAAGCCACTTAACATCTTTACTTGCCTTATTTTTTGTGTTAGAGACAGAAATATCTGTGTCACGTTTCCATGCCTACTCATATCTACAGAGTTTTTTCTGAAATCCCAAGCTGAAAAATCAAAGGAAAGGGTTGCTAATAATGCGACAGCAAAGCAGCTACATCTCCAGCATCCCTTGCTTTGCCCTGAGACTTTTCTCCTAGGAGAATAGATATTTAGAATGGGAGGTCAATAGAACTCTAAAGGTAAGCTAACTGAATAGTTCATATTTCTTATCGTCTTTAATGACGTTCAATGACATGAAATCGTTACCATGGAAACTAGTTTACCAAGGGTGCTATATGTGCTATTTCTGAGGTTCAGACAAGGCTCCTGGCTTTACCAGTTAAGTTTGTTAGAGGAGGGAATGACTTTTCAGCGTCTTCATGGGTCAAACAACAGGTATCTGAAAATCCACAGTCCAGTAATTAGATGTTTGCTTGACTTCACCCAGATAGGATATGCATTGTTCCCAGCTCCTTCCCTTTTAAGTAATCAGTATAAAGTTAAGATACTACTAGTTGAAGACTCTTTAGAAAATGCTAGAATTGAGTACAGCATGAAACTGGGCCTGCCAAATCAATTATTTTCTATTGCTTTGCTGTAGGCTATTTTAGAACAAAAGAGATATGATTTGGACTTTCAAGACTGGAGTTCATCTAACAAAAGTTAGATCTGAGAACACAGAATATTCTTCATTTTTACAGGTTTAATAATGAACCTACTCTCATTGCCAAAAAACATGTCTCTATGGAGAGTGCTTCTGAATTCCATCCAGAGGTTACAGGATGGAATGGTTACAGGAGGCAATTTATTCTTCATAGAACATAATTCCTGTTATAGTCTATTACTATTCTATTCTTCATATAATTATATTAAATAGCATGATGAGGGAAAGAGGAGGCCTGTGGCAGTCAAGATTAAGAGATTTGCTTGGGTACTCAAGAACCAGCAGTGGCTATGAGGTAGTGGCAAGATCATCTGTTGTACCAAGGTCAGTGCAGCCCTGCAAGAAGCCTACAGAAGCAGAGGTCTGCTAAATGCAAGTTGTGTAGGTATGTTATGTCCCAGGATGGACTGCCTTGGGAAGGCCAGCCTGCTCAAGAGATCCCTGATGGCACAAATTTGACAGTCTAGAAAATAAGTCCTGCAAGAATAAATGGAAAAATGTGTAATTTTTTAGCCAAAGAGAGCACGGAGGAGTGACATAGGAAAGGTCTTTGAATACTTCAAGGGTGGCTATAAGCAGGAAAGGACTATCTGGTTGGGGGGGGTGAGAAGGACAAGGAATAATGGGTTTAAATTATAAATGGTTACATTATACATATATAATTTTAAGGGTGGGATTCATCTAAGCAAATATAGACATCTACCATGTAAATACTCCAGCTAGTTTTCATCCATAACAGTGGAAAGAAAAAGTCACTTACAGAGCATGGATCATCTCACCCTAAAATAGACATCTAAAATAGTGCTTTCACAACACCTCGTGCTTTTTATCCACAGCAAAGTGAACCTGTTTCTTGCATCCAGTGCTTCCAAAGTGGTTCCTGCTCTTATAGGCCTGAACATTAAAGTTTGCAAATGCACCATGCACGTGGGACTGGGTGCCAGGGGCTGCTAACCCCACTCATCCTCGTTAGCTAAAGAGCAGACCCTGGAGCACTCTGAACTGCTACATCCAATTAGTGCTGTGACCACAGGACTGCACTTAGCAGTTGTAGCACAACCCCAATGGCCATGTTAGAAAAACTGCATATTTATGCAGAATATAAATACTCCTGTTCCCCACTGTCATGTGCTGAGAACTGGTGCTGGGTCATGCTTTCAATGACTCCTTTCAGGAGGGCAAAGGGAAGAAAGAAAGAAAGAGGGAACATTACCTTGGTGAAGGACAGGTTTTCTCTTGCACTCCAAGTGGAAGGCACAACACAAATGTCTGGGCAGCATCATGGTTTTGGAGATGTGGAGAAATAGTGTCTGATGACAAGGTTTTGTATAATCAAAGAAAAATTACAGCCTAGGTTGTTGGAAGGTAATAAATTAAATTACTTAATCTCTCAAAATAATACTTTCCCTTTACCGTATTGAGTTCTGTGCCAGAGATGCACCTTTTTCTTTTTACATAATTATTTATTCCAACACCACCCATGTAAAAGGCCAGCAGCAAAACTGTCTTTCTTGCAGTGAACTGACATACACACACACATACATACACACATACACATCTGCTCCTTGTTTCTTTTCATTTGATAGTCCCTGTAATGAAAATGCAGGGGTGCTGGTAAGGGCTAATGGCAAATAGTAGTAAGGATGAACATTGGTACATTATTATTGCCTTTAAAGAAAAAAAGCAAATTGCAAAAGCTCTATCACAAGGAAAGAAAAAAATATCTCTAGCCAGAGCAAATGGAGATAACTGTGCTTTGCCCATCTCTGTTCTAAACCACAGAGCTCAAAAAGGGCTAAAGGTTGGTTTTAATGATCTCTTGATGAAGTTTAATGAAGGATTCTCTTGCTGTCCAGAAAGCCCAATCCCACAGCATGTTTTACTTATGGAAACACTCTGAACATTGAGCTATGGATAAGCCATTCTGCCTTTGAGACTCTGGCAAGCTTCCATATATTTTATCAGAAAAAATAAATAAATACCAACCAAGGGAATAAAGAAACAGCGATAGTCAGTACATAGAAATCAGGTCAGCACACTGGTACCTGTAAAACATGATAAATATATGTTACACCAGCAACATAGGCATTAAATCAATACATGAGAAGATGTGGTGTTATCAGGATGCAAGCAGCTATAGATTTCTTCTAGTTTAATTGTATTTCTGCACCTCTGTAAGCTATTAGAAGTAAGTAAATACGCCAGTGTAAAGGTTTAATGATGACTTACGTTAGAGCTTCTGTAACACTTTCCATCTTCAGAATGCCACCCGTCTGAGGTGTGTAGGTAAATATTAACCTTGCTCTACAGCTGACTTATTTATAAGCTATCAACAGGCAGGTTATGCTGGCGGGCTGCGGAGACTAATTTATAGCTCTGCTGTGGGGAGTCACTTGGTTTGTCTGCACCCAGGAGTAATTTCATACCGCCACTAGTCCTTCCCAAGCCTGCAGTTGGAGATTTCATTGTCAGCCAGCTCCTGCAGTGGGAGGATAACGGGTAGCTGGCTGCAGGAGCCCTGCCAGCCTCCCCTCCTCTGGGTTTCACGGCCAGCCCAGGGATGCCAAGCCAGTTTGCCCCCTGACATTTTAGCAATTGCTAAGGACAGCCAGGGGCACTATGTTTTATCTTTGGAAGAGCTCACTCTTATTTGCTAGAGAACAAAAAGGTCCTGACCTCACCTTCTGTAGTGTAAATCAGGAGAAACGACGCTGAAACCACTGGGGTTGCAGCATTAGGAGTGGAGTGGTTATAAAGGATTCAATTCCTTGTTATTTATTGATCATGCAGAGGATCTGATTCTTGCTGTGTTACAAAGAGTCAACCAGAGAAGAAAGGGCATTTCATAAAAGAAATAAATGTTTGGTGATGATTGTTCTAGAGGCTAAGATTCTGCATAACAAGGGATTTATGGCAACTTTTAACATCTTCCCTAGCAGGCTAATAGCACCATAACACACAACATCTATCCTTTCCTAATTCACTATAAACAGTTAAAAAGTAGGTCTTTAAAGACAAATAGATTATACTTTCTGGACACCGGCTTATTGGCATAACTGTTCTTGCTGTCTTGGAAACAGGATGATCAGGGATAAGTACACAAGAGCTGTGAGGTGGATAGCACCCAGCACAGCCACACGAGGAGTGCTACCATGGGAAGCCAGACTGTGTGAAGTTGGAAGCAGCCAGCAGAGCCTGACAGGACACAGCTCTGCTCCCAGTGGGGTAAAGCCAGCACAGGGATTTGATATGCAGGCTGAAGCACACACATACTGAGGCAATAAAAGTGATTTGGGTAAGTCTGTTTAGCCTGTGTGTACTGAGGTGTTAATGGTGTTTTACGCCACTGTGCATTGATGGGACGACTGGTGAATGCACATTTTCATTCCCTTTCTGCTATTAACTTGCCAGTGAGTCACTTCTGCTCAGTGCACAGGCCAGTCTTTGATGGCATCATTAGACAGTGTGATTACATCATAAATCACACTGCTGTTAAAGCAAATACCCAGATCTGTAGAGCAAACATAGATGTACCCTGTGAACACCTGTATATCTGTGAGTCTCTGTCTTCCCTGAGGAAGCAGGATACATTCAGTCCCACTCTTTTCTGATGTACTTTAGAGAAATCACTCATTTTAGGTGCAGTGGCTACCTAAACTTCTTGTTTGCTGCTTTTAAGTTTGTGAATTATTTATGTTCAAAATGAATCATGAGTCATGAGGAGAAGAGAATAGCTATCTGCACTAGAGGAGCAAGTCCTTCCATCTTCCAAGCCTCCCATCTGAAAAACCCATGTCCCAAGAGTTAGGTCAGGGGCATTGCATGTCCAGAAAGTCAGGAGTGAAGGATGTAATCAGGCATCAAACAAGATCACGTGAAGTAGCCAGGAACAGAGAAGCAAGTTGAAGCTAAGGTGTTCAGAGGTGGAAGCAGCATGCAGAGCCAAAAAGCAGGAGACCGAAACAACAGGAGCAAGAATCTGTAGCTTAACAGTGGCCAAGAGCTGAGCTAAGCAAAGTCAGCGCATCCCAGCAGCTCCTCAGGGACAGTCTAGGGGCTCGTGTCCAACTGCCCCTCAACTGCCTGGGACCCATAGTTTGGGCTCAGAATGCCCTTGACATTTTGGAGAAAGAGGACCAGTGAGATAGTCAGAATCTTCCACCAAAGCAGTGCAGAAATGGCACTGCACCTCCTAAGCTGCACTGTGGTCAGCTGGAAGGGTACAAGAGAGCTGAAAACTCAGTGGATTTCCTGTGAGGAAGCATGATGATGCCACGTGCTGGGTATGCTGCTGGGATATGGCTTTCAGTATTGACTTGTGCCTGCAGCACGTCAGAATGGGCTTGCTAAAGTTTACACAAAGAAGTACTCATGCTTCCATTGGGAAAGTCTGTAGTAAAGTCATACACTGCCTACATCCTCTCACAGTCATGATCAACTGTGTGTGAATCATGCTACCATTCATATACTGTGTAGTTCATCACAGAGGCCCAGCTTTATTAATACCACCTCCAATTATTATTCAAACACATGCTTTTTCTGTCCGTCTCATACATTAATTTCTTACATTTCTCAATAGGCAGAAGGTAATTTGATTACAACTTCGACCTTTAAGACAAGGCATAACTTGTTTTTTAAATGTCCTTTTCCATATAATGTACACATTAGTGTAACCTTATTAGACACAATTACTGGTTATTAATGACATGAAGCATAAATATCTGTGCACAGAGACTATAACCAGATGTACTGTTGAATTAAAATACCAGTCATATTAGTGCTAATCACTCAGACCTTTGGGCACAAGCAACTCTCACCTAACAGAGTTAGAGCCAGGGATGGATTCTTCTGGAGAAGAATGAGGGTAGTTGGTTTCTCTTGCCACCATCTTCCAAAAGGAGCTCAGAGAAAAGAAAATTAAGGATATGCAATGAAATACATGACAAGAATATATTCTTATTCAAAAACATCATGAATGGAATATTCTGATATGTGCGTCCTGGAAAATAGAAAACCATCAAAGTCATGGTGGGGTCTAGAAGCCAAACTGCCAATGGGGAAAAATAACTTAGAGAAGGAAGTGTGAAACCTTGAAAATTCAAGAAGCCTGGAGTACTGGAACAGGCAATGACAACATAAATGTCATTCAGCCATGACATTTGGATTTCACTTGCACAGCACCTAAAGATGCAAACATTTGCAGAAAGTCTTGCTCAGTCAAAACACTTTTTAAAAATTCTGTCTTCCACAAGTACCTAAAAAACTGAAGACTTTGTTTTAGTGATTAATACTTTTTAAACAACCAAGGCACTCCCTGGGCAGCTACTTTAAGAGTGGAGAAGAGCAAAGTCAAGAAAGCATGACAGCATGACCAAGAATGGTAGTACTAGGGCAGTGATTCCACCTGTACTTGGCACTGGTGAGGCTGCACCTGGAACACTGTGTTCAATTTGGGGTCTCTCACTACAACAAAGACATCTGAGTGCTGGAGTGTGTCCAAAGAAGGGCAGCAAAGCTCGTGAAGGGTCTGGATCACAAGTCCTCTGAGGAGTGGCTACAGGAACTGGGGTTGTTTAGCCTGGAGAAAAGGAGGTTCAGTGGAGACCTTGTCACTCTCTGCAACTAACTTAAAGGAGGCTGTAGCAAGGTGGAGATTG
>NW_016690451.1:697886-719443 GCF_001604755.1 Lepidothrix coronata | reverse complement strand
GATGTGTAGATGTGGCACTGAGGGACATGGTTTAGCTGTAAACATGAAGCAGTGCTAAGGTAATGATTGGACTTAATGATCTTAAGCGTCTTTTCCAACTTAAACACTTCTATGATTCTATGGAAATGAGTTAGAGCAGCTCTAAGTGCCTCTTTAGACCAGCCTAAACACATGGTGATATTGCTGTTTTATGTGAAGCAGAGCTTACACCGACAGCCTAGTGCAAGCTGGTAGCTTACACCAAGCAGACACAACAAGAAAGAACTTGTTCAGATCTACCCCAGCTATCTGCTCCATTGACATGTCCATAGCTCATGGACATGTGTCCACAGCTCATGGACATGTGTCCACGGCTGTAGCATTCTGCCTCTGAAGTGGCACAGAGGTGACCCCACAGCGACAATGGTAACTGCTGCCCTCAGCCCTTGGCCTGTCATCTCTCAGAGGTTTCACCCTCCTACTCGCTCAGGAGAAGGCTCAGCCGTTTCGGCTCAGTGAGGTTAACTGGCCCGTACTGCACGCTACACCCATCAAACTAAAAACAGAGCAGCTGATACATCTTCCTTTCCTTATGCTCTATCCAGACTGACTGCTCAGTGCTTTGAACTGACGAATAAAGATCAATTTCTTGAAATCATTGCAGCAAAGGTTGATTTCATTTTTCTCTGAAGTCGCACTCTACACTTTGCAGCAAGCAGTGTAAGGAAGTATCCAGCACCCTCTGTTCCTCCACTAACTCCAAGTCTAGCAGGATTAGTATTGCCTGTAGCAAGGTTTTGCTGAATTGCTCACATATTCCACTGCCTCCTAAATAACCACAACTATAAACATGCTGAATAAAACCAGACAATACAGCAGCTGTAGAAAATAAAGGCAAGAAAATGAAGATGGTCAAAGTGAAAGAACATTTTGTACCTTTTAAGCCTTCATATTCAAGACAGTCTTAGAGGGAGATAAAAGATGCTTGTATCATTTAGGAATTCAGAGAAGTAGTTCGAAAATATTTTATGTGCATTGTTATGAGTAATTGGTTTTACCATGAATGTGGGATTGGAAGATATTAGGAAGCAGCTGAGCGTAATCATTATTTGCCAAGCAATAGCAGACAACACATGCTCGGGAACTTGCAGTGAATGCTTTCTCTTGCAACAGTCAACCTGTAGTCCTCAACACTGAAGATTCTGATATTTTATATATATATTACAGAAATGTATTAACCCTTTGATGTTTTCTGTTTTATGAGCTCTCTGCATGTCATTGTTAGGATTTAACTGTGATTTTAAGCAGTTTTTTTGTTAGAAATATCATTAACATTATTCATTCTTATAGGTTTCTCACTATCTTTTTATATGTAACAGAAAAAAGATATCAATAGAGACAACTTGATAGCCACAAAGATATTAAAGATAGAGCAGTTATCAGCTGAATCACACATAATTTGATGAAATTAATTGGGATATGTTCAAAAAGCAATTCTATTCCTATCTCTATGGTAAAAGACTTTCCAATCATGCAGTTATGCTGGGGCTGTTCTCATGGCAATTGGCAGGAGTTGCATGTACTGAAAAAGGCTCTTGTTTTTGTTTTTGAAGAACTGGATCATTCAGAGTGTGTGCTTCAGGGAGTTTGTTCTTTTCACCCGGATAAAGCCACTGATTTTTTCTTCACTGTGCTCTGCATATGTAGGAAAACAGATTAGCCAATGTTGTTTTCTTTCTGTACTTTGTGTGTGGGAGGAGAGTAAATCTCTCTGACCCATTCCACCCACGGCACTTCAGTTAGCATTGGGCAGCACCATTCTCAGTCTCACCAGCTGAATTCAGGGAACTCAGAATTGTCACAGTCATGAAACATTCCAGCTATAAGTGGAAATTAAGAATTGTCTTCTTCTGTCTTAACCCAGCATGGGCTGTTACCTACAGGTGTTACAATGGGGATCTCGTGGGGAGAGGATATGAGTCTCTGTTTCAGAAATGGAGATAAGTAAGTGACGTTTTGGAGAACGAGTTTTGTCATGGGCAGTCCACTCTCACATTAGGGTATAGCTAGAGCAAAGCCTATGGAATTATATTTCATATGCAGGGCAAAGGAGCATTTCCAGATAGTATCTACAAATTCCTAGTCAAACTGAAAAAAATAATAAAGCAAACCAAAAAGGCCTGTAAAACTCTGAGTATATGATAAAGACTTCAGTATGTAGCTCATATAGTGTACAGACACCACTGGATAGCCCAGTTAAAGATCTTTTCTGCTCAAAATGGCTATTAGGCTAAGCCTCATTTCATTTTCTAAATGATGAATGTGGTTTTCCTTAGCTGCCCCACATAGACCTATAAGGAAGGTCCACAGCCATGGGGCTGTGGAGCACTCCATGGGCATGGACTGTAATCAGCTGAGCTACAGGAACGAGAGGCCTGCTGGTGGTGGTCCTCTCCAGAAACAACTACCAGTACAGCTATATTAGTTTTTGTGAGAAACTGCTGCTCACATGGGCTTGATGTAAATTTATTCACAGTAATATCCACCATAATTGTATTTCCAGGAAAGAATGTCATGTGTGCATGAGGTAGAGCACAAAGGCATAAGACATCGGTCTTCATGTTCCCAGCCCCTATGTGATCCTACAAAGAGATAGCAGAGATTGAGGTACCATGGGAAATGCTCATCTTAAGGAAGGGATGAGAAGTTGCATATAAACATCATGCCCCAAAAGTGGTTTTTTCTGTGTTAAGAAAACAATGTGACCCTGTATCATTAGGTGCTTTACATGTCCAGGAGGAAATGAAAAAAATCTCAAGAATTCATCCTAAGTATTGCTTGAAGAAATTACTTTCCAGTTTCCATTTAGGAGCAACTACATTTCTGGCATAATTAGGCACAGTTCATATACCCCAGAGAAAATGTGAAGAAACAAAAAATGCAAGAAAAGAAATAAAATAGCCCCATGATTAAATCTCTAGCAGTTACCTCCACACCAAATCTTTCATATATTCATGTCCTAGAAAGTATTTCTTACACCTTGGGGGATTCTTTCATATACTTTTGGATTAATGAGAATCTCTTCCAATAACATTCATCACTTAATAATGATTTGGTTTTAATATATCAGCTCACAACAGCACCTTTCAATGGGAAAAGCATTTCCAGAATACAGCTATTGCCTGGCTAAATTGTGGTCAGAATTATGTAGAATGCCTTAATTTAACACCACAAGGCTCAATCCATGCCTTTCAGTGCAAAAATGAACTCAGAAGGAATAAAATCATGTTCAGGCTTTGCATTTTTATTGTGCTTCACATGCTCAAATAGCTCATTAATCCTTTCACTATCAGTTTGATAAGTATAAATATTACTTCCTTCACAGCTAGAGGGACACAGACATGTTTTCAAAGGGCTTGAGCCTCACAAACTCCAGTGTGAGCTGTACACATTTATCGTCCTATAAAAGCAGGGCTGCAATGAGTTGCCTTGGCCACTCAGCCACTTACTAGTAAAGCCAGAATACTACTAGACTAGCACCTGAAAAATCTGCCAGGTCCTCTGCTCATACCGCTTTCCCACGTGCCACCATGCAGACAAGGGTGTTCAATTTTTGCAGAATCCAAAATTTAATTGAAAAGCAATGTTTTTGACACTGTAGTTGCATACCTGAGATGAGTATAACTTTAAACACTGATCCATTCTTAAGTGAGGTCACTGCTTCTCTGGCTGTGCAGAGCTTCCCCAAGGTGTGAGATGTCCACCTTTGGAGATCAGAGCAGAAAGCAGGATGACACAAGTCCTGACATTTTGACTGAGGATACATGGGAAAGGTGGCATGTGAGGACTTCCATGATGCACGAGATAGTGTTTGGGCAGGTGCATGAGTAGAGGGTGATTCATAGACAGGACTTTGAGAAATTAAGGAGGAAGAAAGCTCTTCAAATGGGTCCACTTCTCATTTACCAAAAGAAGGCAAAATAACTTATGGCCCCTTCTCAGTGTCTGGGGCAGATGTGTGAAAGAAGTCCTGTGACTACAGGACTGGTGAGAGAGGCAACTTTGCACTTGGGTTTTGCCCTCAGCACAAGGCTTCCTGTTCATCTTTGTCCTGCAGGTGTCCCAGACCAAAGGCAGGAGAGTCTGAATGTGTGGGAAGCAGAATAGAAAAGCAGGAAGAAACTGACAGTACAGTTTCCTGAAGTCCTTTTTCAGGGCTTGATAATAAAAGACATACTTGTGGGAAAGACAGGTGAGAAATCTGAAGGTAGAAAATGTCAAGGTGAAAACATGCTATGGAAAGAGAGTAGGGAAAAGGAAGATACCAAGTAAAAAAGAACAAACCTTAAGAATTATTAATTTTTAATGATTGAAGACAAACAGAGTGAAACTTCGGAGACAATGAAGATAGGAACAAAAATAAAGGAAGATCATGTAAGTAGTCATTACAACATTTGAGTGAGAATGTATTGGCAATATAGATCAGAATGCTATAAGCAGCATACCAGCACATAGTCTTGTCAACAGCAGTGACTTGACCCAGTCTGGAAAATACAGTCACACCAGCATTACTTCAGTTCAGGTGAATAGCTTTAACACAGCTCTGCCAGGGGAGGTTTAGGTTGGATAGTAGGAAGAAATAGTTTACAGAGAGAGTAATCAGACATTAGAATGGGCTGCCCAGGGAGGTGGTGGATTCACCATCCCTGGAGGTTTTTAAGATGAGACTGGATGTGACACTTAGTGCCTAGTGACCATGGCAGTGTTGGATCAAGGGTTGGACTTGATGATCTTGGAGGTCTTTTCCAATCCGGCTGATTCTATGGTTCTATGATGAACACTGAGAAACGTATATTTGACACAGATCAATACAAGATGTGATGGAAGAACCATATCCATTCCATAAAAATTACTTTTATCATGTTTTCCTTGCAATTTCAGAACATATAAAGCAAAATTAGGTTAGGATCAGAACCATAGAATCACAGAATATCCTGAGTTGGAAGGGACCCATGAGGATCATCAAGTCCAACTCCTGGCTCTGCACAGAACAACCCCAAAAATCACACCATGTATTTGAGAGCATTGTCCTAATGCTTCTTGAACTCCAGCAGGTTTGGTGCAGTGACCACTTCCCTGGGGTAGAGCAAATAGCACATGCATGAGAGTGCCCTGCCATTTTGTTGTTTAGGTTCCAGCACAACATAGAGTGATCTCTCTTTTCATTTATGGTATGGGGCTTCCATTTCCTAGTTTTTCTTTAGTCTCCCACTTCTTCCCAGGCTCTTATTCTCTTTTGCCATTACTCTTGGCATTTGGTGCCAAAACTGCAATCAGTTGCTCAATTAAAGCACTGAAAAGTTTGAATATGGAAAGACTGAATACGAAGTACGTAATCAAGTTCCTAATTCACCTTGTGTTTTCTTTTTTCTCTATGATCTTAATCGCTGTCTTTTTCACAGTCGGCATTCACAACTTCTTTGCAGGATGTGCTGGCACATTTACTCTCTTCTATGCTTTTTCTGTGTCCTTGTTTCCTTTATTCCTCCATGCTCTTCTTCTGTATTTCCATTTTAACTACTTCATGTTGCTTAGCAACACCCAGAATGACACCAACAAGGTACAGTTTCACTGCATCTAACAATCACTGCATCTAACAAGTGTCACCGTACAAGGAACAAAATACAATTTAACTTCACACTCTTAGGGAATTCACTTTCTCAGGACAGCACTGATCTCTATTTTATATCTTCTTAATCTTATGTTTTCTATGAAAGCTAAGAGCAAGTCAAACACACAGAAACACACAGCATTTCATAGGATATTTGCACCTTTCAGTTTTCCTCGATTTTGCTCTGGGATTGCTAACCTGCCAAGACAATAAGAAACCTAAAATAAGAGAAGGTTTTAGATCCTGGCTTTCCCAACATGCAGATCCAGAGACTGTGGTTGACATATAAATGCTCAAACTGCTACACTCAGTTAGAACCCAAACTTTATAAATAGTTGGAAGATGTTTGGATTGTGAGACTGAAGCCTGGTCACAAACCTAATTAAACACCATCCACATGTTTCCAATAAACATCTTGAATATCCCAAATTTTATACCAGACTGCTTTCTCCCTTGGTAGAATAGAACAGAAACAAAACAAATGGGCTGAGCTGCTTTATTATTAATAATATTATTATTATTTACAATTGTTTTGGACAACTTATTTTACCAGAAATATTATGAAGATGGGACAAGAAATATAGTACCTTATATGTCACAAGCTGTTATCAATTTCAAATCACACAAGGGAATTTTTTTTCCACACAAAATCACAACGTGAAACACTCAAGTGCACTTCTGATCTTCATTGAAATGTTCTACTTCTGAGGAGAAAAATGGAAACTGATTTTTTTGTTTAAAAATATGCTTTTAAAACTCAGTTACTGATTAAAAAGATTTTTTATGCTTTGAAATCTGAATACATATGGGACTTGAGATTTACACATTTTCATGGAATCATTACAAATGTTTTTTACAAAGTCAAGGCCACTCCCTGAAATATATTGGAAAAAAAATTACATTTATTCAGTAAAATTCCTTGAAAAATAACTGACATTTTCACACTAGCTTCAGAAAGAAGCTACTTTCCAAACAGGCAAGGCCCTACACTGAACTGAGAAATCCTGGCTTTGGATTTATTAACTATGTTTATGAAAGCCAGAGAGGAACATGAACGTCATACCTACTCATACATCTAGATATATATCCTTGAAATAAATTCTTTGATCTCCAGTCATACAAAACTTCAATTAACTGTTTGATTTCACTTGGCTTTTGTTCAGCCTCTGGGATCACGTAATGTCAGCCCTGGAGATACTTTTATTCAGCAAGCGGATGTCACAATGAATAATACTTATTCAGTCAACTACAGCTTTTAATTAGTTTTTTTTAGGGTCTGGTTCAGCAGCCCTTACTCATATTGAGTAATATTCACTGCACAAATAGTCCTGCTGTTGCAGTCACGTTAATCATCGAAAGCACTGGTGAACTAAGCCCTGAATAAGTAAGAACTATTACATTTAACCAAGTACGGTAATTTTGTCCCATATATCCACATACCTCCTGACATACAAAAAATGATCAATTACTGGTAACCCATTGAACAACAGTGTGCTTACATAATATATAACTATTATTATACTGTACTACATTTTTATATTTTTATTATTGGAATCGGTGTGGCACCAAGTAACAGCAAAACTGTGTCCATGCTAAAACTACATATGACTCTGTATACTTCTGCTTCTAACACACCTATGAAATTTAACTAAGAAAATAGGTGAGGGAGAGAGATTAAATTCTGAGTTCTGAATATACAGAAAAAATTCTAACACTAGCAGACAAGCCTAATACCTTCTAACACTGAATCTGTGTCTGGAGAGAGTTCCTGGTTCCTGGAATGAAAAAAATAATCTGCAATATAGTTGAATTACATAAAAAGAAAACCAAGAAACTACCTCTGTTTCTAGGTATCCCTTGCTTTCCACAAACACTTGTACATAAATAAAGTCAGGATAACTTACCAGGAAACAAGATCCAACAAATAGGAAAATAAAACCAGTATTATTTGCTCAGTATTTGTTTCCCACCATCCTTTTTGTCCTTTTTATTTTGACTTTCTATTCTACACAGTGAGTCCTCATGTATAGATAGATATATACATATATATGCCCTCCCTGAGTACATAAAGGATTATATATGGTGACTCATCTGCTCTCGTGCTGGCCCAGCTACCAGCAGGTCTTAAAAATAAATCCAAATGAATAAAAATGGCTTAGAATCAACTCCAGCAAAGAGACAATAAAGCTCCACTGCCAGTGAAAAAGAAAACAAATAGACATTTCAGTGTCTAAAGTTGGACCCTAAAACTAGTTGGTGTGCAGATGTATTGTTTCACATTGCCCTGGGCTTGCCTCTTCTGGATTGGATTCAGATGAAATTCCAATGGATGTGGGCAAAAGTTACTCAAAATTATAGGTTACTTAGAGTCATAGAAGCAGCCACAGCTATAGGAGCAGAGTTATTGATGTTAGATGTAACAGAGACTGAAGAAAGCTCACGATCTGCATTGTGCATTTCCACTCTATTCTTTACAGGAGAAGCCCTGCTGCTATCTCATTGAAACCCAAGGGTTCAGGGAGTTAGATCCAGGCTAAAGCCTCCACATCAGGTAATCTCTGTGCCCTCTGCTGTGCCTTAAACTCCTCTTTAAGGCACAGAAACACAGACTGGCCTCTCTCTGTGATAGGAACATGCTTACCCCCATGGTTACTGTGATCTACGGAAACACATTCCCTAACACACAAGTGCTCTTTGCACATTGTGTCTGAGATCAGTAATCCCTGAAAATGTTCCAGTTTTTTATATTCTGAACAAGATTTGCCTTTGGAGTTTGCTTTTTTTTTAATGCCATCCCTGTGTTTCAAACATTTCGTGTTTTATCAAATTTTTAATAGTAGCTCCACTTACAAGTGTATTTATAGAATAACTATGAGTAAATCTCTCTTTTCTATCACATTTTATAAGTGAAGCAGTAAAATATTCAGAGTGTGTCACTACCTATTCATGAAGTTTATATTCAATCTGATATTGATAGAAGTTAGAAAAACAAAAGCCATTTTGTACCAGTAGCGGTGTATCACCTTGTAGGTGTCTGCAAGAACTGCAAATAATAAACCTTTAATAGCTGAAGCTGCCTATTTCTGACATTATGTTGATGCAATTCAGGGAAAAAAAAAAAGGAAAAAAATCCAACAACCAATAGCAGGTCACTGGTGAAACAAGGATAAGTAAAAAAAAAAGAGATTCCAACCTTGAGTATGAGCACAGGCTGCCTGCATGACAGTGAGGACTATACATTTCGAACTACAAAGCCAGAAAAACTTCCAATTAGAATTTTTACCTCTCTGCCTAAAAGCATCTAATTCAAAAGAAGAAATTATTTCCTAGCATGGCAACTCTTCTAAGGTCTATTCCATATGTAAAACATTTCTCTTTCAGGAGGCTGTTAGCATTATCATCATGTTTTCTTGCTAGCCTTGCTTTTCAGTATGAAGAGGCTTCTCTGTCACACAGGGCACGATAGGCAAAAAATTGCTCTCTAGCATGTCAAATGTCTGTGCACAAGAGTTTGCACAAAGTGGAAATTACACTGTTTTTCACATAAAGGAAAGAAAACAGGGATTCTGTAAACTAAGCTTTTAGGGGAAGGTGCCCGTTGAATCAAGATGTCAAGTGAACACTTCTCACAGTGACTGCAATATTTACTCAAATGACGACCCCATCAAGATCAAACAGTGGGTATAGAGGCAGCCCTGTGACATAGAGCATTTTGAAATCTTGATTAATTTTTGCTGCTTGTCAATTTTGTTCTCTCTGCAGTTTTTTCCAGATAGCATAAACATAGAGGATGCATTTAATTTATTTTGTTCTCAATTAAAAAGTATAGGAATCCTAAGAATTTAATCCTTCCAGACTTTTCATCCAGTCATTTCCACCAAACCCTTGGGAAGAAAACATTACAAAAACACTGAATTAGGCCCAAGTGAATTCGTGTGTTCCTAACAAATTAAATTCATTGATGTTGGCAAAGGAATGAGAATTCCTGTTGCAAATATTTGTCACTTAGCTCATATTTTGGTTTTAGAAACTTCAGCTGGACTTATATGAAACAACTTCTTATAAGGCTAAACAGTTGGAAGTATACAACAAATGATATTTTAGGCTACACAACTGTCTGCTCAAACAAGAGAGAAGAAATATTTCTTGTTTGCATGCTTGCACAGCAGCAGCTGGAATCTAGTCCTGGACTGGCACCTTCTGCCTTCTCACCCCAAAGACTTTCTGTGAGCAACCCTGCAGGCTGGCAAATGAAAAAGAGGTGCAGTATTACCATGTCTCCAACAAATACACTGCATCCAAGCTGCTTTTGTGGAAACAACTTTGTGGAAGTCAGAGACTTGCCCCCACACTGCTTTTAGCGCGCCTTAAAGAGTGGGCCTCATCTTCCCAGGACTGAAGCCAGTTAAACTCAAACTGAGGAGAAAGCTGTAGTCTGTGGAGCATTGCAGATCAAAATGCCTTGGAGAATCTCTGGCACAGCCAAACTCCCCACCCCACTCCACCCAACCCTGGTGTAGGCATACAGACCCACATCTACTGTATGGACAGGGCAGACACCATGCAGAAAGCGTTTGGGGTTCCCCTTTTCCCACCAACAACCCTGATAACACCATCTCATGGGGAGCTTTGTGGCAGGTTTGCAGACAGGAAGGCCAGCCAAAACCTCCATTCCACCCTGGCGGAAACAGACCAACAAAAGGCTACAGTGGCTCCAGAAAGAAAATCTCTGTATTAAAAGCCAAATAACGCAGAGCTACAATAATAAATACACACTATCTCAACCGTAAATACAGTGTAAAAGATTCATTTAAGTTCAGCTTCAGCAATAACAATATATATATCGCTTCGGTTCTCCATCCTGCCAAAAGAGATGTCTCTTTCTGTCCATAAAGGAAAAACCCACTCAAACTGTATCCTATATGAAAACGCTACTGCGATGACAATAAATGTGGCCAAATAGGAGGTTCTCTGAGTTCCTCCTTTGATTTTTTGGGTGGACTTTTCCTTTCCTTTTTTTTTTCTTTTTTTTTTTTTTTTTTTTTTTTTTTTTTTTTTTACCAAAAGGTTCGTTTAAAACGAGTATTAAAGATATAAAACGCGCACACAGGTCCCCACGGGGCCGCTCCCCTCGGAGCCGGGCAGGGCCGGCCGGGCGCTAAGGCGGCCCCGCGGCCCGCTGCGCACCTGTGGCACGCTTTAAACAACAAAAACACGACAGAGTCCGTCCCGCGTCCCTCCACAGCACACGACGAAGAGAAGGGGGGTCACCGGGATAGGCTATTTGGCGGCGGTGGCGGTGGTGGTGCCGGCGGTGGTGCCGCGGCGCTGCTCCATCCCGTTGGGCAGGAATCCGGCGATGATGGGCACGGGCCAGATGAGGGCGGCCACGCTCCACACGATGATGACCAGAGTCATAAAACACGCCACCAAGGTGGACTCGATGGGCTTGCGGTTCATCCGCCAGCCCGGCTCGCCCTTTAGCTCCTCCAGGCTGAAATCCAGGCAGCAGAAATTCAGCGGTTCCCCTTGCAGCCAGTACTGGCCAGGCTCCGCCGCCGGCGGGTAGGACAGCGAGGAGGAGGAGGAGGCAGCGGCGGCAGCGGGCTGGGGCGCGGTGCCCCTCAGGCGCCCGACCCGCCTGCCCCGCACCCAGCTACAGCCCACGCAGAGGCGCAAGTCCTGCTGAGCGCCGCTGGCCGCCAGCCCCAGGTGCTCGATGAGCAGCGGCGGCCCCACGCGGTGAAAGGCGGCGGAGAAGAAGGCCCGCCCGTGGCTGTTGGTGGAGAAGAGCAAGAGGTCGCACTGGATGCCCAGCGGGCGGCTCCAGCGCACCAGCAGCGAGCTCAGCATCTGCCGCTGCACGCTGATGTTGCAGTGCGGGTCCTCGGCGGGCTGCGGCTGCCCCTGCGGCTGGGGACGCTGCTGCTGTTCCTGCTGCTCCCGCTGCTGCTGCTGCTGCTGCCCGGGGGAGGTGGGAGTGGAAGAGAAAGGCTCTCGGCTAGGGGCAGCTGGCGTGCCCGGGCTGTCGGTGCTCCCTTCCTCCTTGCTCGCTGCGCCGTCGAGGTCCATCTCGAGGCTGGCCAAGGAGCGGGAGGAGGAGTTGGCAGGGGGCAAGAAGAGCTCCTGCTCCTGCTCCTCCTGACCGCTGGCAGCCGCCGAGGGGCTCCAGCCCTGGCAGGGCGGCAGGCAGGCGGCCAGCAGTGCCGGGAAGAGCAGCGGCAGCATGGCATTAACTTAGAGTCGGAGAGGAGGGAGAGGAGGAGGAGGAACGAGAGGCTGCATGGCGCTGCCGGCTGCCATCTGGGAAGGGAGGCACAGTGCTCTCGCCGAGAAAGCGAGAGAAAGGAAAGGAGGGTGGGGGCAGGCGAGGGGGTGGGAGCGGGGCTGGGGCTGCCGCGGCGACGAGCCGAGTGAGCCGGGAGCCTCGGTGACGGCAGCGGCTCCCCCCTTCCCCGCCTCCTCCGCCCCCGGCCCGGCCCGGCAGCGCTCCGGCGGGAGGAGCCGTGAGCCCGGCCGGCCCCGCTGCCGCGCCCGCGGGTGCCGGCCCGGGGCAGCTGCGCTCCCTGGGCAGGCAGTGCTCCGTCCCCCGGGGCGCTGCCGGGCAGCGGCCGCTCCTCTGCCCTCGGGCGGGGACTTGCCTCCCCTCAGGCGGGGACCCATCTCACGCGGCGACCCACCTCACCCGCCGCCACCGCGCCCGTCCTCCCTCACCCGTCTCCGGGGACAGAGCCTCTCAGCTCCGCCGCCGCCTCGCCCGCGGGGCTGCCGTGTCCGCCCTCCCTCCTCGGTGGGCAGGGGCGAAGGGAAGGGGCTGGCTGCGGGCAGCGCCCTCGGGCCGGGGCGGGGGGCGCGGGTGGGGGAAGAGCATCCAGGAAGCGACCGCACACGCCTTCTCTTCGGCTTCATAGGAAGGGAACGGGACGGGAGAGGCGCGGAGGAAGGGAGTTTAAACTCGGTGACTGGGGCCTTCCAGCGGTGCTCTCCAAGTCCAGGCTCGGCACCAAACCTGGTCGGGCGTCCAAATCTGGCCTTGGGCACCAGACATCCCACCCGTCCGACGGGCGCTGTCGGTCCTTGTAGCAAAGATTTAAGCGAGGAAGCTTGCAAGTAGCACAAAGCTCCCAAGCGCGGTAGCCGTGAGACTTGGCAGCGTTTTTAGAAACGCTGCTTTATAAGCATGATACTTTGTAATCAGGCTAGATACTCCAGTTTGTTTAGTGACCCTATGCTGGTTATAGAGTTACTCATGACGCGGTTTGAGGCTTGTTGTGTTACTACACTTGGAGACTCGGGGTGGGACAGAACTAATGAAAGAAATGATGAACGTTTCTTACTCTTTACCTTGAGCAGTGGGTGGGATAGAGTTACATTTTCCTGGCAAGCATTCAGAACTCGGATTCTCTTCTTTACCTTTGCAGCCCGTTTTCAACAAATACAGTTGCAAAAGGGAGATGCTAATCTTTCCCAAGTATATATGAGATAATTTATGTAAACAATAGAACTAAAGCGCATATGGCACTCCTTTGAGATTGGCATCGGTCCCATGTCAGACATGTTACCACGTCAAAGTGACACATGGACACATTCTCATTTGGAGAAATGAGTTACTGTAATACCACTCAAGTGTTTCAGGTGAGTGAGGATAGTGAATGAAGGTACAGAGTAAATTTTAGATTTGATATAATTCAACATGAATGAAGGTAGTGAATCAGTTTTCTTTCAAAACCTGTGCCTAAACATATATTGACAAAACCCAGAGTTGTTTGCTTTCTATTCAAAAGATATCTGAGCACCAAAATGTGTTTGGTCTTCATCCCAAATTAGTCCAAAGGGTATTGGCTACCCATAGTTTGGCTAGGTTTTTAGCTTTGCTTACTACAGAGAAACATGCCTGATGAAATGTTCGAAGCAAGCTGTTTGCTTCCAATTCTGGGCTCATGCTCAAATGTTGCAATACAGTTAATACATTTTTCAGTGCTATTTCAATGTCTCTTATTTAAGAGTTCTCTGATATTTTTTATTGCCTGTTGAATGTGTCTCTACATGCATCTCCTGATGTCGTTTGTCATATCCATGCTCCCACACATTTGTGCAACTGTTGTATGTCTATAGACCCCAGACCAGACTAAGAGAGGGCTAGTGTGTAGCAAATAATGCCAAAACTGTGTGGCCACCCATGTGTACAAATTATAATGCACTGGGATTTTTGGCACAAAGGACTGGAAACGAAACTAAGCCTCGTAAATAAGATTTAGCTCCTGAACACTGTTGCAGTGTGTGGGTGGCAAATGTTCTCAGGCAGAGCTTCAGTTCTTTTGGTCTCCACTCCCTGCACCCAGCTGAATGCAGTCAAGGGTATTTGCGAAGAAACTGGAGGGGAGAAGGGTTGAGCTAAATTTCTTTTTCTGAAAGGAAAGACAACCCGCCACAGGGAGGTTAAATGCATTTAGCATCATTTAGACCTCCATAGCAAAGAACTAAAAGATAGCAATTTATTTCAGATTGGAGATGCATGGGTGCCTCATATCTATTCCTCTTCATCCAGGAATAATTGAGTAAGTGGGTGGAAGATGCAGAAAGTATGTTAGATCATTGGTTGATAGGCACTGTCCAGCAGGGCCCTTTAGAGATACTTTATTTCTAGGTCTATGAGATATAATTAATCTCTACATGGATTCAGTCATTCAAAGAGATTGCAGCACACTTGAAAACTCTTCGTAAGCAGTGTTAACATATACAGCTCTATTCTGTGGTTTTCAGCCATAAATCTCAAAGAACAAAGTAGATTTATGGCTAGTGAGACCGAAGCCTAAAGAAATTGGGGGCCTGCCAAAGGTGGCCTACATGTCACGGGCAGATCAGGGTGTAGATTTTGCAGGTTTGATTCTATAACTATAACTAGAACTATAAAATGCACCATAGGTCACAGGAGCATTTGACAGTATGGTAGAGGAGGTGTGAAGTGGGCTATAATGATAAAATTTTAGAAGGGAATAATGAGGTAACAAGACAGTAGGAGTTTCATGAGACAAACTGCAGAGCTGTTGAGAGGGTAAAGACTAATGTTAAAGGACAAACAGAATATTTGGAGTTGTTTTAGTGACATTTTTATTAAAGTATTGCTTGTTAAATACTTCAGGTATGATGAAATCAAGATTAAGTATTTCTGCCTAAGTGCCGTTAAAATTTCTTCTCATGAGGGTGCTGTTTTAGAGCCTGAAATCTCATTGCAGCTGGTGGAAACTGACTCTAAGCAGGTACAGATTCCAGAAAGAAATCTGTAAGTGCCTTCAAATCAGAAGCTTGTGATCGTCAGGCAGCATTTCCCAGCAAACTTGTGTTGATCTGCACCGAGGAAAGGGAATAACTGTGGAACTTTTTCTTGACAGAGGATGTGCTTTTGAGGTTGTTATTTCTGAGAGGACTTGCATGTGGGAGAGAAGACGGCAAAGCAGCAGAGTACAGACAGAGTTGGATACCCAGCCATAACATCACAGAGCTATTTTTCTGTGGAAAGACACCTACTGTCAATTACAGGAAAAAAGATGTTGGGAGCAAGTAAGTATAGTGATGCGTTACCAATCTCTGTAAAAGTGCCAGGTAAGTAAGGAGAATTTCACAGTCAACAGCTGAAGAGGGTCAGGAGAAAGGAGTTGGTACTTGAGTCCTCTCAGAAAAGAGCAGTTTCAGTTCTGTGAAAGGAGTAGGATCAAATCATCCTGAGAATGTTCTGAGAAGTATACTTGTTCCCAGCTGAGGAAAAATATTTCTGTGATACAGTTTAGAAAGCTTGGCTAATGGTTTCACAAGTGATGTGAGGGGAGAGTCTCAGAGTAATGTGAGGAAGTGAACTGGTCATATAATGTCTGGGGATTGTGTCCTTTGAAGAGTCATAGATAATCACTGGTTTGCTGGTTGAGGAAGGAGCTAAGGGATGTTTCATACTGCCCACCAACGTGTAGCTTTGATTGTAAGCACAGAAATCAAAACTTTTACTCCTCCCTCTTGCATGGTATTCTTGTGGATTTGTTAGAAATTATTTGTGATGAAACAGTTAAAGGCCACTGAAACTTCTGAAACAGATAACAGAAGCTGGTCGGACTAAGCAGCTTGCTACTGGTCGGACTAAGCAGCTTGCTACTGCTGCATCATGTCAGAACTATTTATCTGCAGAGAACAGAGATCATGCACTGCACACAAGCCAGGGTTTTGTACCACTCTTTACATGACTATCAGAAGCCCAGACGAAGGGAACAGCCAGTTGGCAAGCAGGCTGAGAACAAGGGAGTAATCCTTCCAGAGAAGTCAACACACCTCTCTCAGCAAAGACACTAAGCTCGTAGTCTGACAGGCATTTCTATCAGCAGCAGATACTGACTCTGTACCACCCTCTCAGTTATACAAACAGATGTCCCTGGAGCCATAAAATGCCCCACGTCCAAGAGCTGGGGCAGATGACTTCAATTTTAAAGTAACTTTGATAATCATGCCCTTTTTAATTAAAAAACTGTAAACATTTTCGGCCCAACCTTAACCACAATCTTTAACCCCTTATCCAGATCACCACACACTGCTGCAAAAAGCTGGCTGTACCTATGTAGCTGAGGGAGTGAGGCAAGGTGTCAGGGAAGGTGAGAGATTTGAACAGTGGTGGCCAGGCTAGGGCTGTTTAGCCACTGCATGTCAAGATAGGCTTTGGTGGGGCTCCCACGGTCTGCAAGCCACACAGATGATGGAAGTGTGGACCAAGGAAAAGCAACTGCCATCAGGAATCCTAAAAGGAGTACTGAAGGAGAGTTATCCATGGCAGTTACTACCAAATGTAATCCGTTTATGCAATGGATAGGATTTGATCTGAAGCAGAGTTCTAGAAGACTAGCTTCGTGTTCTTGCCGAGGTTCCCATCCGCAGGTTGATTAAAACCCTCACTCGTGAGACTTCCTCCTAACTGAACTTCTAAAGCTTAGGCAAGATTCAGCCCTGGACTATATTTATTTTTGGGTTGTAACTACCACATTTGCTTATCTTATATTTTATTGGCCAGGAGCCTGACTATAATTATAAACATTTTGCCTCATATTTATTTCACCGGCAAACCTAGCCAGTACTGGAGCTTGGCTCAAGCTGGCAAATTCAGGATCTGATATATTGATAAAGATAATAAATCCAAATTAAATGGTCTCTGCAGGTAGAAGTGAGAGACTGGCAATCTGAGTCCTTACAAAGACACCTCAGATAGGGCTAAGGGGCAATGCCAGAGCTTTGTTCCTACCAGAGTATACATATTGCAGGACTCAGGCTTACGTTCTACCAGTTGCTAAAGGCCGTTGTAGGGTGGGTTTGACGAGGTGTCAGATTTTATGTGTTCTTGAAGCACAGATATTCTGAACATCTGAATGAGCCCTGGGGTTCTGGGCAAGCCCTGACACGTCACAGCCATTCTGGAAAGAAAAGAGATGCAGTAAAGCAGTAGCTGTTTAATGCCAATGCTGTGGAGGTAGCAGGAATGTGGCAGAAAGAATCGTGTCTTGCAGAATATACCACCTAAGGAGTCTTTCCGCTGTGCCTTTTGCAATTGGATATGTCTATCTCGTATTGGCCTCATTAGCCACCAGTGTGCTTGTAACAAATGTGGATAGAGCCTTCCTAAATCTTCATTCATGAAGCCTAGCCATGATGATGATGAGCAGGAATGTGAAAACATTTGGTGTGATTACATATCAAATTGTTCTGAAAAATATTTGTACATAAAATAGCATTCCTTAATGACTATTTTATGAGTTTGTCTTTGCAAAATCTAAACATTCACTGCAACAATACATTGAAAAATGGCTTCCTGGAAAGCACGTAATTCTGCAAGTACTTTGAGTGTTTCTCAGTTTGTTCTGAACATGGCCCTAGGTCTTGTCTTTACTGCTATTTATCTTTGTATAGAAAAAAAATAGACAGGTGAAGAAGTCTAGTATTAGCCTGCACTAAGCAGACATGGGTTTGGCACTTGCATGTGCTTCCAGTGTGGCCTCAGTCTCTCTGTGGCTTAAAACACAGTTATGAAATATGGCACCCTGCTTCCCTGGGAAGTCGCAAGACACTTAGACTGTGAAGCAATCCTGTTCCACAGGAGAGGAGGACAAACTAGTTCACAGGTCATTTAAGAGTTGTTCTGCCATACAGAAGACACACAAACATAAGACATTGTTGATGACAGTCTATATCTTAAGGAACTTTTTCAAAAAACATGTGCAGGGGAATCTGACTTCACAGGATCCTGTGTGCAGCTCCTTAGCCAACCTGCAGCCCTGCCCATCCTCCTCTACCTTTCTGTTACTAGCTGGTGCTTCAGTGCTATGACACATGACAGAGACATTGCAAAGGAGTCTACAGCAGGGACTTAACTGTTTCACTGCAGGCTTTCGTCCCCAGTCATAAAGGGAATTGTAGGATAAAGAAGGAAAAGGGGAGGCTGCAATCAACAAAGTGAGGGTGGGTGGAAGGATAACAAATACTAGAACTGGCATGAGACACAGTTAAAATGTGAGAGGCTATGAAAGTGAGAACAAGGAGTTTGCATTTGGAGCAGTGGAAGAGGAGAAATTACAAGAGAACTGTGGAAAAAGAGTGATATGCCCAAATGAATGAAGAGTTCTATGTGTTGTAACCAGAGAAGAGATTACAATATAAGAGATGCACAGGCCTTGGCAAGGACTTTTGGCAGAACAAGCTGAGATGAATTGTGATACTTTGGAGCTGCTGCATGAGACAAATCAGAGACATTTAAAGCACAGCAGCATCAACATCATCAGTAAAATTAACAGTCAAAACTAAACTGCTCCCTGCCTCCAGACTGTGCATCAACACCTTAGACTGGGGCTCCCAGAGCTGCTGTAAGATGTTGGTATGCAGAAGCAGACTTGAATTCTCAAACAGCATACAGGTACCACTTGTGGTGGTCTGCAAACTGGTTATAGGCATACCCCAGTTATTTGCCTTGTCTGCTGCCCCTTCTCTGGTGACACACTTTTGCTGTGTATCAAACAGGAAAAGAGATTTATCTGCCTCCGTGAGTCAGCAGAACAGCGTTAACTCTTTCTGGAAGTGTCAATGCCAGTGAGTGGGGCTGAGTCATCCAAGCAGATACAGCTAGCCTGATCCCCACCCATTCCTTCAGCTGGGCAGCAGTCCTGAGAATGTGGTTACATTTCCCATTCCACTTGTCGGTTCAGCACCATTATTATGTGCAAAAGAGCAGACAGTCTCAACTGTCAGGTTCAAAAAACTGTCAGCTGTTTCTGGGTTAGATAGGAACCAGATTTAAAAGGAAACAAAGTGTTACTCATTTCCAGGGAACTTGCTAGTTCAGGCTACTTATTTTCCCAGGAATGGCTGCAATCAGTATGAGCCATAATGAGGCACTCAAATCTCAAGACTTATACCTTTGCTAAGCTGAAGTAGCTTCAGGGAAGTGAAAGGGTCAGAGTTTTAGTTCTCAACTTTTAAAGAACTTTTGTCCTAATCCAACAAAGTCAGCACGTGAACAAGACAACTGATTGCTTTCAGCACGACCATTACACTCATAAATGCTATTCTGTATGGTATTATGGACTTATTAATGAGGGGGTACACAAGTAAGAACAAATGCCTTTAAACCTGATGTACTGAACAAGCAGCAGAGGAACACTGGCTCTTCAGAAAGAAATATTTTCTATTTTCATGCAAATGTTCCCAATGTTCGGGAGCAGAATGAGATGCTTAGAAAACACATGAAGCACCAACTGCTTGCTCTCAAAGAGATTCATATTCACTCAGCATTACCTGCTCTTTCCAAGGACCAATAATCACAAAAAGAGTAGGAAATATAGCCTCCAATGTTATGTGCCTGGTTCTTTTCTGGACTGACCATGTTTAGAAGGTGTGCCTTGGTATTTATTATGTCTGACTTGATTCTGTATATTGAAGAGGGATACATCTCAGCCCTAAGACATGTATCTTAAATTAGTCAGTGGGATTTCTTGCTTAAACCATCACATCAAATGCTACTGTTTCTAATATTATACACAAGTCCATCACCCACATCATTGCATTTGCCCTTGGCTCTTTTTACTGTGCCACTGTGAAGGACCCAGAGCTGACAATTGCGTTTTTATCTTCTCATGAACACTGGTAGGTGGTAATCTGTCATAGCCATATTGAGGCTTTTCTTCTCGAGTTCTAGCTATGAATGAAGGCTTTGTTTCTCTTCTTACCTATACCCATACACTATAATTCTGCAGCAGCTGACAAACTGTGCTGGTAGAACTGCTATGGCCCCCTGGTTTTCAGGATCTGGTATACACATCCCAAACTCTCCATTAGGCATGTTTGTGCTTTTGGTCACATCTTATACATTGTAGCTAGATAAGACCACAGACATAAAAATAGGATTTAAAATAATTCCCTGTATTCTTATTGCAAGTCAGGAAAATTTAATTAGTCTCTATGGGATTTCCCTGTGCCAGGACAGTCAGGGATGCTGACACCAGTGGACCACTAGAATAAAGAGGATAATCTGAGAGAGTTTATAACACTTTAATTAGCCTAATGCCTTATGAGAATATTATTTCTTTCGTATTGTCTGCATGTCTAAATATTGAATTAGCTTTCATTTCTGACATAAAATACTGTCTACATTTTCTCCTCCATACCAGATCAATAGCTCCTGCAAGCAGCAGGTTAGATCACAATCTGCTTTTCCAGCTTTGCTGCATATGTACAAGTACAATGTCAGAAGAGAAAGCATTATCTTCCACAGGGAAGGAGTTTTCTCAGAAATCTGATTCAGGACTGCCTGAATATCCTGGTTTAGAAGTTCTTTGATTTCCTTGTTGTTAACTTGTGTTGATGCTTTTGCCCTTTGATTTTGGTATGTATCTCTTGACACTGATGTCTGCCTGATACACATTCCTGCCTACAGTAAAACAGATGGCTTCTCTGTGCTACAAAGTGATAGATGTTAATCCACTGATCGTGGCTTTTGAGGTATCTGTGAATGGATGTCGGAGCCTTTAGGTAGAGAGTCATGTAACCTATACAATATAACAACATAACTTTTCAAAAAACCCCATTGTTAATCTTGGACTTTCATCTCTGTTTTTCAACTGTATCTGCTGTCATCCCTGTATAGCTTTTGGTTCTTAATATGCTGATGTCAAAAGGCTGGACCTTGACTCATGCTTAGAGGTTGCAGATCTTTCCCCAGATGGCATGGATTTTCTGCCTGCAGTATCTGAGCCAATACTACTGGTCCTCCTCTTCCATGATTTGTACCTACCAGTTCTGAAATAGTGTATCTGGGACTTCAATTTAGATGTCTCTCACTATGTAAAATGACCTGTATAGCTTATTTTCACTTTCTGCCAGCAGCTCTGCTTAAATGGACCTACTGGGTGTCTGCGCCTAGGAGACAAGGAGCAGAGTTTCAGTTTAGGGACATTTTTATCTCACTTCTATCCTCCCTACTTCTAGCCTACAAATTGGAAGACAGATTCAGTATGTCGGCGGTGACAAGAAGGAAGTCGCAGAAATGTTAACTAAAGGTAGTTGCTTGTTAAACTGGTAATTGCATAAGGGAAAATACAGAGTTTAGTGTCACATTTTAACAGAAAAAAAATCAAGATATTTGTATCTTGCAGAGAAAATCATGTTATAGGGACAAAATTAGGAAGAAGTATGGAGCATAAGTCTTAGTCAGTTTCCCAGAATTTTTGGTTTTTATGTAGTTGGAGGAGGTGGGTATTAGACTCTCCAGCTGTTCTCCCCGTTGTCAAGTACACCGGTAGCTGGTTTTCTCTGGAGATTTTACAAATGCTGATGCTATTTTTGTCCCATAATTTTATACCCTTGAGCACACACATAAGGAACAAAGATG